>NW_017731706.1:1545229-1589972 GCF_001890085.2 Hipposideros armiger
CTGTGAAGCCATGTGGTCCAGGACTTTTGTTTGTTGGAAGCTGGTTGATTACTGACTCAATTTCTTTGATAGTAATCTGTTTTTTCTTGGTTCAGACTTGGTAGATTGTATGCTTCTAGAAATTTATCCATTTCTTCCAGATTGTAGAATTTGTTGGCATATAGTTGCTCATAGTATTTTCTTACAATTTCCTGTATTTCTGTGGCATCTATTGTCACTTCTCCTCTTTCTTTTCTGATTTTATTAATTTGGATCATCTCTCTCTTTTTCTTGGTGAGTCTAGTAAGGGTTTATCGATTTTGTTTATCTTTTCAAAAAACCAGCTCTTGGTTTCATTGATCTTTTGTATTGTATTTTTGGTCTCTATTTCATTTATTTCTCCTCTGGTCTTTATTATTTCCTTCCTTGTACTCCCTTTGGGCTTGTTTTGCTGTTCTTTCTCTAGTTCCCTTAGGTGTAAAGATAGTCTGTTGATTTGAGATTGTTCTTGTTTCTTTAGATAGGCCTGCATTGCTATGCATTTTCCTCTTAGGACAGCTTTCACTGCATCCCATAGATTTTGGGTAGTGGTTTTTCATTTTCGTTTGTCTCGAGGTAGCTCCAGTAATTTTTGATGGGTGATCAAGCTTATATGTGGTCTCGTGTTGTCACGATGGAACACAACTCCTTTACAATTAACAAACTCTGGATGTTTCTGGATGATGGATTCGTTCAAACTATCTAATTGCTGACAGTACACATTCCAATTGATTGATTGGCTTCTTGGTAGGAGCTTGAAAAACATGACACCTTTAAAATCCCACCACACTGTGAGCATAACCTTCCTCTGATGAATATCTGCTTTCAATGTCATTTGAGGCGAATCATCACATTGGGACCAAGACCATTTGCGACCACATTGTTGTAAACAATCCACTTCTCATCTATCAGTCGCTTCAAAAAAGGATCGTTTTCCTCACGTTTAATGAGCATATTTCAGATGTTTATATGCGCCATCAAATGAACGTCTTTGAGTTCATGCGGAAACCAAATATTGAGCTTGCTTACGTATCCCAGCTTCTTCAGGTGGTTGTGAACGCCTGAATGATGTATGTTCAATGTTTCTGCAATCTCTTGTATCATGTAACGTGGGTTGGACTCCATCAATGCCTTTATTTTTTCATCATCAACCTTGGTGTGCCGCCCTGACCGAGGAGCATCGTTGAGATGAAAATCACCAGCACGGAATTCTGTGAACCATCATTGGCACAGATGTTCTTGTAAAGCATTGTCACCATAAACTTTATGCAACTTTTCACAAGCTTGACACGCATTTTTCCTTTTATGGAAGTAAAACAGTAAAATATGCCAAAAACTCCCATTGGTCTTCCATCTTCAACTTGTAAAATCTCCAAAACTCAACCAAATTGCTCAATTTTTTTTAGAATGAAGCTAGAACTGTCAGCTGTCAAATGACATAGCAATAACTTAGTTGTGCATGACTTGAGTACTTCCAAAAATGAACTAGTGCCATCTGTCACAAACATGCGTCATGACTTTTCCGACAACCCAATAATATCACGGGAACATGTGGTGGGTTATGGGGTTCCCAACCCCTGCAACCTTGTGTTGCCTGAGCAGCCAGACACAGTATTGTACTGTCTCCGGTGTACCAAGTGACCCCACTGGGATCAGCTTCCAAGAGATGTTGGGCTGGTACAGACTGCTGGTGTGTTTGTGGCTTTGTTCTCCTCCTAGTAATAGCCACTTTGAGACCTCAGTTGCCTCTTCTGTGTACCTCCATCCTTGTCACTGGGATTAGCTGCAGTGTGCATATGTTGCTTAGAGCTGTCTCTCCAGTTTTCATTGCTGTAGATATTTTCCTCTTGAATTTGATAATGACTGCTGTGGTTTTTTCTGGGACCCACTGCTAGCTCTGGGATATATGGTGAGGTGAACTCTGGGTGGGTGGAGCAAGGTGGCCTCTATTCGTGGCTTTGTTTTCCGGCTGGCAATGGTGGCTGGTAGAACTTCTGTATTTGGTCTCTGCCCCAATGACTGGGTTCAGTCGTAATATATGCTGATTACTCAGGCAGGAGTTCTTGGGGCTATACAGTGCGCTCCTGAAGCTTGATTCCTCCCCTCTCCTGAGTCCCACAGTTACTTCTAGGCAGTGTCTGTGGCATCCGTCTCTGCTCTTCTTCCTTTCCCCCTCCACGGTTTTCCCCAATTCACCCACCTTCAGGTGTTTCGATGCACACATCTCTCAGGGTGCACAGAGAATCCTATGTTGAATCATAGCCATTCAACTTGTGTAGCTTTAAGGGGAGAGATCAAGGGGACCCCTCATGCCACCGTGCTTCTGTTTTACAGGTCTAGTTATTAAAGTTTTTCATAGAAGTATAAAATAGTAAAAAAAGTAAACTACTATGAAAATATAGTTAGTTTTCTAGTTCATGTAATAAGCATTGCAGATTGATTTGAGATTCAAAAGTAAGAAATGAACTATGAAGATATTAGAAGAAATACTTAGTAACAATGATATTGTCTTGCCTAGAGCAAGGCTTGCTAAGTGTTATACCAAAAGGAATATGTTAATATATTTGTATATTTAAATATATAAACTTAAAATGTTTATACTAAAAAATCATGAGATGTAAAGATAATGAAAAATTTTTACAAAATATTTAATATGAAGGTATTTTTAAAATTTCAAAAAAATATGGATAGCCCTCCTTTCAAATAGTCAAAGGACACAAACAGGGATGCCATACTTTAGAAACAAACTTGCCCAATAAATGCATCCCAATATCTTCAACTTCACTTTTTTCAAATAAATCCAATGTAAAATAACATTGAGATAGTTTTTTTTTAACCTATTAGTTTGGTAAAATTTGAGGAGCAGAAATGCCTAATATTTGTGACTACATGCTGAAATGGGCAGTCTTTCACATACTTTTAAATTTTTATTAATTTTATTAAAAGTATTTCACATACTTTTATTATGATATTTTATTTTCAGATTGATACTTTTCTGAAAGAAAACATATAGCAAAGTCTAGGAAAGACATATACTTTCATTGAACAGTTTCAGGTGTAAAAAATTAGTGTAAAGAAGAAATAGTATACAGAGATTTTGTTCAGCTATGTATAATATAAAATTTTTTTATACTGACTCTGGTTGGCGAACACACAATGTGATATATAGATGATGTATTACAGAATTGTACACTTGAAACCTATGTAACTTTACTAACCATTGTCACCCAATAAACTTGAATTTTAAAAAAGTCAAAAAACATATTTTCACTTACCAATATGTCCATTGATAAGAAATTTGCTAAATAAATTAAGGTATATTATTAAATGTACTTCTGTTAGCTGTTCTCATTTAGATGTTTATTTATTGTGATGGACACATATCTGTGACATAACAGAATGAAAAGTCATACTGTGTATATATAGTATGATCCAATAGATAAAAATAAAAATACACATATGTACATTAGTTTCATTTAGAAATATTTAAAAAGGATATACATCAAAATGTTAACAGTGAGTCTTCTGTTTGTGGTGAGATTATTCATGAACTTTATTATGTTGATCTATATATTGTTTCATAGAAAATAATATTTTATTAAAGAAAATTTTATTCTCAAAGAAGTAAATTATTTATTTTGCACATTTTCTTTTATTATTTGTTATTATAGATGCCAATTATTCTGGTTACAACCCAGCACTTTGTGTAATGTATAC
Source organism: Hipposideros armiger (assembly GCF_001890085.2). Classification (NCBI taxonomy): domain Eukaryota; kingdom Metazoa; phylum Chordata; class Mammalia; order Chiroptera; family Hipposideridae; genus Hipposideros; species Hipposideros armiger. The sequence continues at coordinate 1,548,965 of NW_017731706.1, forward strand.
CTTCTATTGTGCCTGTATAATAATTACATCCTTTAAAAAAAATAACAGCAGGAGAACTTCTTGGGTATAAAAATAGCCATCACAGTGGAAGAGATTCCTTCATAGTTTTTAATTTGAGGATCTATTAAACTATGAATTATATCAGTGGTTTAACTAAGGTTCCTCCAACTCAGTAAAAATGAAGTTGAGAGGTAATGTGGGAATGAATATTTGCAGATTCCTGAAAGTTGTAATACTTGCAGGGAAATGTCACAGAAATAATGCTTCATAATGGTTACTTTTTAAAACACAGGAAGCTGAAACAGCTAAGCTTCAACTAACGCAATTCCTAAAACAAGGAGAGCTACTTGAAAGAGGGGAGATGATCCACACCACAGTGGAAAAGAGTATTAGTAAAATGGAAGTTGAAGGTGGAGATTTGAAATATATATCATTGGAGAAAGAAACAAGTAAAGCACAAGTTGCAGATTCAAGTGGACAAGATACAAATGGTAAAATCCAAGAATATCCACAGGTAAGGAATCACCAAAATAAAGAGTAATATATGCTATAAGAGCTTAGTCTTTTATATTATTATTTATTTGTATATATTATTTAAAAAATTTCCCTATGCCTCTGTTTCCTTGGATTACTGCCTTTTATCTTCTGGGTATATTTGTTATTATTTTGAATACAAATCTATAAATTAAATATGCATTGATTTTGTTACTAATTGTTTTTAGGCATCCAAATTCTGAATTTTATTTTCAGGATAGTTGTGCCAATACAGACTTGTCAGATATAAAATAATGTTTATTTATTTATTTATTTTAGATTTATTTACATTGAGATAGATTTGACATTCATTATATTAGTTTCAGGTGTACAACATAATAGTTTGACATTTGTATATTTTGCAAAATTTTCAACACAATATGTCTACTTAACATCTGTCACCATACCTAGTTATAGAATTGTTTTTCTTACGATGAGAACTTGGAAGATTTTACTTTCCTAGAAACTTTCAAATACACAGTACAGTATTATTAACTATAATGACCATACTGTACATTACTTTCCATGGACTTATTTGCCTTGTAACTCAATTTTGTACCTTTTGCTCACTTCACCCTTTTTGCCCACCCCTAACCCCATTTCTGGCAACCACCAATCTGTTTTCCTGTGTCTATGATTTAATTTTTTTTAGATTCCACATATACCTGAGATCATACAGCATTTGTCTTTCTCTATCTGACTTATTTCATTTAGCATAATACCTGAAGGTCCATTCATGTTGTTGCAGAAAAAAAATTGTAATTTTGTATGGTGATTGGACTTATTGTGATGATTATTATTTTAATGTATACAAATGTGGAATCATTATGTTATATACCTGAAGCTAATATAACTTTTTATGTCAATTGTAGTTCAATGAAAAAAATGAGGTTGTCACCTCAGACCTGTTAGAATGGCTGTTATCAAAAGGATAAGAGATAGCAAATGATGATGAAGGTGTGGTGGAAAGGGAGCCCAAGTGCACTTTCAGTGAGAATGTAAATTGGTGCAGCCACCATGGAAAACACTTGGAGGTTCCACAAAAAATCAGAACAGAATTCCCATATATCCAGGATTCACACATCTGGGTGTATGCAAATGAACTGAAAAGAGATATCTGTACTTTTATGTTCATTGCAGCATTATACACAAAAGCCAAGACATGAAAACAATTTAAGTGTCCATCAGTGGATGAATGGATAAAGATGTGATGTGGTACACACACACGCCCATGCAAACACAATGAAATATTAGTCAGCTATTAAAATGTAGGAAGTCCTGCAGTGCAACAACATGGATTGGCCTTCAGGGCCTTCCCTTATTTCTAATTAAAATAAGTCAACAGAGAAAGACAGATGTTGTATGATCTCATGTGTGGAGTTTATAAATATTGAAATCATAGAAAGAGAGTAGAATGGTGATTGGCAGGGGCTGAAGGTTGGAGAAAATGGGGAGGTGCTTCTCAAAGGGTACAAACTTTCAGTTCTAAGATGATTAAGTTCCGGAGATCTAAGGTACCGCATGGCCACTGCAGTTAACAATACTGTAGTGTATATTCAAAAGTTAACTGTGAGACTAGAGCTTTAATTTTCTCACCATAGGAAAACAAAATAGTAATTATGTGAGGCAGTTATGTGTTAACCTTATTGTGGTAAAAATTTCATAATATATACATGTATCCAATGATCACATTGTATACCTTAAACTTACCCAATGTTAATATGTCAATATAAAGGTAGAAAAATATAACAAAAAAAAGTAGTTATTTTTTGGTTTTGTACCTGTTTCATTTTTTATTATTTTTCATCTCTTTGCATGTAGTGCTCTTCCCTTGTACTTTATTACTTTTAAAATAATTAGAAAATTTAATTATAGTTGACATACAATATTATATTAATTTCAGGTGTACAGCATAGTGATTAGACAGTTATATAATTTACGAAGTGATCCCCCAATAGGTCAACTATGCATCTGACATTTTACATAGTTATTACAATATTATTAACTATATTTCCTATACTGCAATTTACATCCCTGTGACTGTTTTTATATCTGGGTATTTATAATTCTTAATCCCTTCCCCCTTTCACCCATCCTCCCATCCCACTGCCATCTGGCAACCATCAAAATGCTGTCCTATCTATCTATTAGTGAGCCCTTTTAGCTTGACTCCTCCCCTCTCCTGAGTCCCCCAGTTAGTTCCAGGCTGTGTCTGTGGCGTCGGTCTGTGCTCTTCTTCCTTCTCCCCTCCCCAGTTTGCCCCTATTCACCCACCTTCAGGCGTTTCAATGCACATGTCTCTCAGATATGTTTGTGTGCTGGGCATGGAATCCTTTGTTGAATCATAGCTGTTCAACTTGTAGTTTCAGGGGGAGCGATCAAGGGGACTCCTCATGCCACCGTGCTTCTATTTTACAGTTCTAGTTATTAAAGTTTTTTCCATAGAAGTATAAAATAACCAGAAAAAGGAAACTACTATGAAAAAATAGGTCTCTAGTTCATGTAATAAACATTGCAGATTGATTTGAATTCCAAAAGTAATAAATGAACTGTGAAGGTATTAGAAGAAATTGTTGGTAACAATGATATTGTCTTGACTAGAGCAAGGCTTTCTAAACATTATACCGAAATGAATATGTTAATATATTTGTATATTTAAATATATAAATTTAAAACTTTTATGCTGAAAAATCATGAGATGTAAAGATAAATGATAAATTTTTACAAAATGTTTTATATGAAGATATTTTTAAAATTTCAAGATAATATGGATAGCCCTCCTTTCAAATAGTCAAAGGACACTAAGAGGAAAGCCATACTGTAGAAACACACATGCTCGATAAATGCATATCAATATATTCAACCTCACTTTTTTCAAATAAATCTAGTTTAAAATAACATTGAGATAGTTTTTTTTAACCTATTCGTTTGTTAAATTTTGAGGTAAAAGCCTAATATTTGTGACTACATGCTGAAATGGGCAATCTTTCACATACTTTTATTATCAGTACAGCTTGATACTTCTCTGGAAGAAAACACATAGCAAAGTCTAGGAAAGACATATACTTTTATTGAACAGTTTCAGGTGTAAAAAATTAGTGTAAAGAAGAAATACTGTACAGAGATTTTGTTCAACCATGTATAATATAATTTTTTTATACTGTGGGTGGTGAACACACAATGTGATATACAGATGATGTATTAAAGAATTGTACACTTGAAACCTATGTAACTTTACTAACCATTGTCACCCAATAAACTTTAATTTTAAAAAAAGTCAAAAAACATATTTTCACTTACCAATATGTCCATTGATAATAAATTTGCTAAATAAATTAAGGTATGTTATTAAATGCACTTCTGTTAGCTGTTCTCATTTAGATGTTTATTTATTGTCATGGACACATATCTATGACATAACAGAATGAAAAGTCATACTGTGTATGTATAGTATGATCCAATAGATAAAAATAAAAATACATATACATATGTACATTAGTTATATTTAGAAATATTTATAAAGGATATACATCAAATTGTTAACAGTGAGTCTTCTGTTTGTGGTGAAATTATTCATGAACTTTATTCTGTTGATCTATATATTCTTCCATAGAAAATAATATTTTAAAGGAAATTTTACTCTTGACGGAGTAAATTATTTTGCACATTTTCTTTTAGTATTTGTTATTATAGATGTCAATTATTCTGGTTACAATCCAGCACTTTGTATAATGTATACCTTCTATTGTGCCTATATAATAATTACATTGTTTAAAAAAATAACAGCTCTTGGGTATAAAAATAGCCCTCATAGTGGAAGATATTCCTTCATAATTTTTAATTTTGAGGATCTGTTAAACTAAGGTTCCTCTAACTCAGTAAAAATGAAGTTGAGAGGTAATGTGGGAATGAATATTTGCAGATTCCTGAAAGTTGTAATACTGGCAGGGAAATGTCACAGAAATAATGCTTCATAATGGTTACTTTTTAAAACACAGGAAGCTGAAACAGCTAAGCTTCAACTAACGCAATTCCTAAAACAAGGAGAGCTACTTGAAAGAGGGGAGATGATCCACACCACAGTGGAAAGGAGTATTAGTAAGCTAGACATTAAAGGTGAAGATTTGGAATATATACCATTGGAGAAAGAAACAAGTAAAGCACAAGTTGCAGATTCAAGTGGACAAGATACAAATGGTAAAATCCAAGAATATCCACAGGTAAGCAATCACCAAAATAAAGAGTAATATATGCTGTAAGAGCTTACTCTTTTATATTATTATTTATTTGTTATATATTATTTTTTTAAATTCTCTATGATTTTTTTTTTGCTTAGATTATTGCCTGTTATCTTCTGGTTATATTCATTATTATTTTGAATACAAATCTATAAATTAAATATGCATAGATTTTGTTACTGATTTTTTTTTTTAGGCATCCAAATTTTGAATTTTATTTTCCAAGATAGTTGTGCCAATACAGACTTTTCAGATGTAAAATAGTGTTTGTTTGTTTGTTTATTTTATTTATTTTTGATTTATTTATATTGAGATAGAGTTGACATATATTAGTTTTAGGTGTACAACAGCGTAATGGTTTGACATTTGTATATTTTGCAAAATTTTTAATGCAATATGTCTAATTAACATTTGTCATCATACCTAATTATAGAATTGTTTTTCTTACGATGAGAGCTTGGAAGATTTTACTTTTCTAGAAACTTTAAAATACACAATACAGTATTAAGTATAATGACCATGCTATACATTACTTCCCCTGGACTTATGTACTCTATAGCTGGAGTTTTGTACCTTTGGCTTCCTTCACCCATCTTGCCCACCCTTAACCCCCACCTCTGGCAACCACCAATCTGTTTTCTGTATCTATGAGTTTAATTTTTTTAGATTTCACATATACCTGAGATCATACAGTATTTGTCTTTGACTTATTTCACTTAGCATAATACTCTGAAGGTCTGTTCATGTTGTTGCAAGAAAAAAATTGTAACTTTGTATGGTAATGGATGGTGATTGGACTTATTGTGGTGATTATTATTTCAGTGTATACAAATGTCAAATCATTATGTTGTATACCTGAAAGTAATTATAACTTTGTATGGCAATTGTAATTCCATTAAAAAATTCCACAATGAGGTTGTCACCTCAGACCTGTTAGAATGGCTATTATAAAAAAGACAAGAGATAACAAATGATGATGAAGGTGTGGTGGAAAGGGAGCCCAAGTGCACTTTCAGTGAGAATGTAAATTGGTGCAGGCACCGTGGAAAACACTATTGAGGTTCCACAAAAAATTGGGAAAGAATTACCATATATTCCAGCATTCACACATCTGGGTATATGCAAATGAACTGAAAATAGATCTCAGAGATATCTGTACTTTTATGTTCATTGCACCATTATGCACAATAGCCAAGACATGAAAAAAACTTAAGTGTCCATCAGTGAATGAATGGATAAAGATGTGATGTGGTACACATCTGGAATATTATTCAGCTATTAAAATGTAGGAAATCTTGCCGTGCAACAACACGGATGGGCCTTGAGGATCATCCCTCATTTCTAATTAAAATAAGTCAACAGAGAAAGACAGATGTTGTATGATCTCACTTGTGGAGTTTAAAAATATTGAAATGATAGAAAGAGAGTAGAATGGTGGTTGGCAGGGGCTGAAGTTTGTGGAAAATGGGGAGATGCTTCTCAAAGGGTACAAACTTTCTGTTATAAGATGATTAAATTCCGGAGAGTTAAGGTACCGCATGACCACTGCAGTTAACAATACTGTAGTGTATATTCAAAAGTTACTGTGAGACTAGAGCTTTAATTTTCTCACCATAGAAAAACAAAATAGATATTATGTGAGGCAGTTATGTGTTAAGTAACCTTATTTGGTAAACATTTCAGAATATATATGTGTATCCAATTTATACCTTAAACTTACACAATGTTAATATGTCAATATAAAGGTGGAAAAATATAACAAGAAAAAAAGTAGTTATTTTTTGTTTTTGTACCTGTTTCATTTTTTATTATTTTTCATTTCTTTGCATATAGTGCTCCTCCCTTTTATTTTATTTAAAAAAAAATAAAAAAATTTTAATTACAGTTGACATACAATATTCTATTAGCTTCACATGTGCAACATAATGATTAGACATTTATATAATTGACAAAGTGATCACCCCAATAAGTCTAGTACACATCTGACACTTTACATAGTCATTACAATATTATTAACTATATTCCCTATGCAGCAGTTTACATCCCTGTGACTTTTTATAACCGGGAATTTTGTGCTTCTTAATCCCTTCCACCCCCACTCCCATCTGGCAACCATCAAAATGTTCTCTGTATCTATGAGTTTATTTTTGGTTTGTTTGTTTATTTTGTTTTTAAGATTCCACATATAAGTGAAATTATATGGTATTTGTCTTTTTCTGTCTTAGTTATTATGCTTAGCATAATACCCTCTAGGTCCATCCATGTTGTCCCAAATGGCAAGAAATCATCTTTTTATGGCTGAGTAATATTCCATTGTATGTGTATATATGAACCACATGTTTATTCATTCATCTATCAATGGACACTTAGATTCCTTCCATATCTTGCCTATTGTAAATAGTGCTGCAGTGAACACAGGGGTGCATGTCTTTTCTGAGTTAGTGTTTTAGATGTCTTCAGATAAATACCTAGAAGTGAAATTTTTGGGACATGTAATGGTTCTATTTTTAATTTTTTTGAGGAACCTCCATACTTTTTTCCATAGTGACTGCACCAACTTACAATCCTACCAACAATGCACAAGGGTTCCCTTTTCTTCACTCCTTGCCAGCACTCGTTGTTTTTTGATTTATTGATGATAGCCATTCTGACAGGTGTGAGGTGGTATCTCATTGTAGTTGTAATTTGCATTTCCCTCATGATTAGTGGTGTTGAGCATCTTTTTATATGTCTGTTGGCCATCTGTATGTCTTCTTTGGGGAAATGTCTGCTCATGTCCTCATTCTATTTTTTAATCGAACTGTATTGCTTTTTGGGTGTTAAGTTGTATGAGTTTCTTGTATATTTTAGGTATTAACCCCTTATCAGGTGTATCACTGGTGAATATCTGCTCCCATTCAATAGGCTGTTTTGTTGATGGTTTCCTTTGCTGTACAAAAACTGTTTAATTTGATGTAGTCCCATTTGTTAATTTTTTCTTTTGTTTCCCTTGCCCAAGGAGATATAGTGAAAAAAAAATTACTATGAGTCATGTCAAAGAATACTGCTTATATTTTCTACCAAGAATTGTATGGTTTTGGGACTTACATTTAAGTCTTTAATCCATTTTCAGTTTATTCTTGTATATGGTGTAAGACAGTGGTCCAGATTCTGCCCAGTTTCCCCAAACCACTAGTGTAGGGACTGTCTTTAATCACAGTATATTCTTGCCTCCTTTTTCATAGGTTAATTGACCATATAGGTGTGGGTTTCTTTCTGGGTTCTTTATCCTGTTCTGTTGTTTGCATTTATGCTAGTATCATGCTGTTTTGATTATTATAACCTTGTAGTGTACTTTGATATCAAGTAGCGTGGTGTCTCCAACTTTTTTCTTCTTTCTCAAGATTGCTTTGGCTATTCGGGGTCTTTTGTGGTTCCATATCAATTTTAGGATTATTTGTTTTAGCTCTGTGAAAAATGACATTAGCATTTTGATAGGGATTGCATTTGATAGGGATCATTTTGAAGTATGGACAATTTAACAGTTCTTCCTATCCATGAGCAAAGTATGTGCTTCCATTTATTTCTATCTTCTTCAACTTCATTTTTCAGTGTGTATAGTTTTCCAAGTATAGGTTTTTCACCTCCTTGGTTAAATTTATTTCTAGGTATTTTTTTGATGCAATTATAAATGGAAATGTTTTCTAAATTTCTTTCTGACAGTTTTTTTTGTGTGTATTAAAATGCAACTGATTTCTGAGTATTAATTTGATATTCTGCTACTTTATTGAATTCATTTATTAGTTCGTATAGTTTTTTGGTGGAGTCTTTAGGGTTCTCTCTATATAGTATCATGTCATCTGCAAATAATGACTGTATTACTTGTTCCTTTTCAATTTGGATGCCTTTTATTTATTTTTTCAATTTGGATGCCTTTTATTTATTTTTTCTTACCTGAGTACTGTGGCTAGTACATATTCAGTACTATGCTGAATAAAAGTGGTGAAAGTGGACATCCTTGTCTTGTTCTGATCTTAAGGAAAGCATTTTTCACTTTTCACCATTATATATGATATTAGCTGTTGGTTTGTCATATATGGCCTTTATTATGTTGAAGTATGTTCCTCTATTCCCACTTTGCTGAGAGTTATCATAAATCCATGCTTTTGTCAAGTGCTTTTTCTACATCTGTTGATATGATCATATGATTTTTATTTATTTTTATGTGATGTGTCACCTTAATTGTTTTGCAGATATTAAACCAACCTTATATCCTAGAAATAAATCTCACTTGGTCATAAAGTATGGTCTTTTTATTGTATTGCTGAATTTGGTTTGCTAAGATTTTGTTGAAAATGTTTGCATTTATGTTCATCAGGGGTATTGCATGTAGTTTTCTTTTTTTTTTTGTAATGTCTATCTGATTTTGGAATCAGGATGATGCTGGCTTTGTAAAATGAGCTTGGGAGCCTTCCCTGTTGAAATTTTTGGAATAGTTTGAGAAGGATAGGTATTAAATCTTCTGTGAATCTTTGGTAAAATTCACCTATGAAGTTATCTGGTCTAGCACTTCTGTTTGTAAGGAACTTTTTATTACTGATTCAATTTCATTAGTAGTTTTATTCATATTTTCTCTTTCTTCTTGATTAAGCCTTGGAAGATTGCATGTTTCTAGGCATTTATCCATTTCTTGCTGGTTGTCCAATATGTTGGCATATAATTGTTCATAGTATTTTCTTATAATCCTTTGTATTTCTGTGGTGTCTGTTGTCATTTCTCTTTCATTGCTGATTTTATTTATTTGGGTCCTCTCTCTTTTTTTCTTGATTAGTTTGGTTAAAGGTTTATCAATTCTGTTTATCTTTTCAAAGAACCAGCTCTTGGTTTCATTGATCTTTTGTATTGTTTTTTAAGACTTTGTTTCATTTATTTCTGCTCTGATCTTTATTATTTCCTTCTTCTGCTCACTTTGGACTTTGATTGCTGTTCTTTTTTAGTTCCTTTAAGTGTAAGGTTACATTCTTTAAGATTTTTCCTGTTTCTTGAGGTAGGCCTTTAATGCTATGAATTTACCTCTTAGAACTGCTTTCACTGTGTCCAATAGATTTGGGGTTGTTGTGTTTTTATTTTTCTGAAGGTAGCTTTTGATTTCTTTCTTGATCTCATTGTTGACCCATTCATTATTTAGTACCATGTTATTTAGCCTCCATGTGTTTGTGTGTTTGTCACTTTTTTCCTTGTAATTGATTTCTAGTTTCATACCATTGTGTTTGGAGTAGATGCTTGATATATTTCAATCTTAAGTTTATTGAGACTTGTTTTGTGGCCCAACATATGTTCTTTCCTGGAAAATGTTCCATGTGCACTTGAAAAGAATGTATATTCTGCTGCTTAGGCATGAAGTGTTCTAAAAATATTAATTAAATTAATCTGGTCTAATGTGTTATATTCAGCCACTGTTTCCTTATTGATTTGCTGTCTGGAAAATTTACCTCTTGATGTCAGTAGGGTGTTAAGTCCCCTATTATGACAGTATTACTGTAGATCTCTCCTTTTATGTCCGTCAGTATTTGTTTTATATATTTAGGTCTTCCTACATTGGGTGCATAAATGTTTGCACTGGATATATCCTCCTGTTGGATTGATCCCTTTATGATTATATAGTATCTTTCTTTGTGTTTTTCAATAGTCTTTATTTTTAAGTCTATTTTGTATGACATAAATATTGCTATTACAGCTTTTCTTTTGTTTCCATTTGCATGAAATATCTTTTTCCATCCCTTTATTTTCAGTATCTGTGTGTCTTTTTATTTGAACTGGGTCTCTTATAGGCAGCATATGTTTTTGTACCTATTTTTAAAGTGGTTTACTGGAGTAAATACTCTTTTATAAAAGAGAGGGAAGGCTAAGACCTATTTCTGTTTCTGAGGAACTAAACATTATTTTCTATAAAACCCTTAACAGAGGATGACAATGTTTTATAAAAATACTGTTAAAAATACTGGTAAAATGAGACAATGTTTATGAACTGCTTTTGTGTATTATGAAGCACTATGTGAATGTTAGGTTGCATCATCATTTAGGTCTGTTCTAGTTATTTACATAAGTCATATGAATAATGTGGTGGTCTATTTGTTACTATATTGGCTAACTCTTGTGACATATAGGTCCAAAATGTATAATGGCTCACACACAACAGAAAATTATTTTCTCATGTGTATGGTCCCAGGAAGTTCAGGGTCATTGTTTGTGTTAGGGATCCTGCTCTACAAGGTCATTTGTGTATCCTGGTATATGGAGGCTTTGCCATCTTACATTCGGCTTCCTGGACCATGCTGAGCATAGACATCTTTCTACCAGGAAAGTACACGGAAGACCAAACATGAGTCATTTTCATTGACCAGGATGGAAGTGGTGGGCGTCATTATCTCTCTCATTTCATTTACCACATTTAAGTGCAGGAGGTACTTAGAAATGTGGACTAGTGATGTGACTAAGAAGAAAAGAACATTAGTCTGGTGAACATCTAGAAATCTTTGCCACAGGTGGGTAAGGATAAAACCAGCTAATCTCTGTATAAAAGAAACTGAGTTAACTAAAATTCAGACCTGAAATAAAAATCTAGAATCAATATTTATGCTATAGGAAAATAGCTATTTTTCCAAGAGGTAAGTTGTCAATAAAATTACATTCTTGAGGTCACTGGTTTCCTGATACTTTTGATCACACACCAAATAAGTGTATTTTGAGCACGCATTCTCAATATATTTTTAAAATTTGTAAATTAAAAAAATGTACTACTATATTAGTATACAATATGTTAGTACTACCATACTAGTAGTATACTATTGGCATTTGAAGTATAAATGCTTCAAAAAAATATAAAAAGGTTAAATATTATGTAATAGATAAGGTTAAAATAATTTTTATTTACTGTATACAAAACCCTCTTTACTCTCATTTAGAAATATAATATCGGTAGCAATTCCTCTTCTACAATGTCTCTTGTAATGCCAAATATAATAATTTCATAATTTTTTGACTCCTTATTGTTACAAAATTGACATTTAAAAAACTACTTTGAATATTTTAAAAATGATTTAATGTAAACACATTATGTGCATATTTTGTATATTTAAATTTAGTATTATCTTTATCACAGATCTCAGTTATCGACAATGGAAGCTCAGTTGAAATCAGGTAAAATGCTTATATCATTTGTTCTTTTTCTAATCTTTATCAGTTTACGTAACTAAATGGTAAAGATAGCCATTCTAAAATCAGTTGCCACAAAAGTTCTTTTTTTTTTAAAGTTCTTAATTCATGTTACAATGTTAACTCTTATCTTTGATACTAATTTTAAATGGAAAATGTTTGAAACTTTAGATGCTGTTAAAGATTGATGGTTTTGGATGCTGTCAAAATAAAAAATTTTAAATCAAAATTTTAAATTAAGGAGCAATCTAGTGTACAAACCCATATTCCCCCCCCCCCAGTCACAACAACAGCATTTTAATTTGTAGATAGTGAGACACCAACCCTTATTTTGAAGGTAATTACTGTCATTCAGAAGCATGACCTCAATACATAAAACAAGTCATTAAAAATTTTTTTTGCCTTTCATTTTTGCTGAATCACATGTATATACATATGCATGCATATAAGTAATTGAATTGATTCATCCAGTTAAATCCCATGGTTTTCACTAGTGAGTGAGTCTGTTTGATTAACACAGACCTATTCTCAAACCAGTAAGGAAATAGAAAGCCTGAGCCAGATATATAAGTAGAACACCAAATCAAATTCTGTCTGTAAGAGTTATGTTGCTATCCAAGGAGAATAAACTGTATCAATGTTTCCTTTCAGTCATTGACTTTGACTATTTAAAATTCAAATTCAATGTACATGAGGCACTTATTCCTTAATTATAAACAGCTTAACATGTAAAATTTTGGCTTGATTGCCACACAGAAAAGAGGAAATAATTACCTAGGAGTATGTATTTCTTTTGTCTTCATTACTATTTTTAATATATCTAGATTACAGACCCTGATGAATTAGCAAGAATTTGGTAATAAATATAATGATTTGTGACCAGAAGTTTTAAAAACATTCATTTTTTATGTCTGTTGTGATTATTTATATTTTTAAAGAATATGTTTTTAGTATCTTGAGAAAATTAGGTATTGGCTTATTTACTTGTTGCTTTGCAAACTTACCATGGGTAGATTTCTCGTCCTTTATTCCTCTACATTATAAATATGAATTGTCAGTATTATGAATATCTGAGAAGGTATAAGAAAAAACTATTAATATTTATCTTTCTTAATGGAACTTAACCAGCTTATGAAATGTGTAGAAATAGAAACAAATAAAGCATGATAGTCTTACATTCATATTGAAATTATGTTAGAGCATGGCATATTACTATAGGTTTTCTATGAAATATAGGGAACTACAGGTTTGAAAATGCTAGAAAGCCAACAATTTATCACCCTGAAGAACATGAAGTGATAATTCTTCGTATAAGTTGTTTTAATATTGAACATTTAGTTGCTGCTAATGAATTTGATAGGACTTTTATATATTTGGTGAACCTCAGAAAGTAGAAACATTGGCTTAAACAAAGTATTTTGAAAAGAATCTTTAGTCTCTATGAAGGCATAGTAAGGCAGCCTCAATTACTTTATGTGAGCTTTTGGAAAACTGTTGACAAGTGGTTGTGATAGTGTTACTGCGAGTTAGTGCTCCTGACAGTCCCCATTCTACTTGGCTGATAAGTTACAGTTAAGAGTGATAATGGGAAGTGGAAGAAAGGAAAAAGGGTTAGATGGGAAACAGCAGATTAAGAATGATAGGGAATATAGGGTTGTAGAAAAAGTATTGTCGAATGGGTATCAAATAGTTCCTCTTAAATGGCTTTTTTTTCTCTAGAAATATTAGTTGATATAATGTTCCCTAATTTCAGGAAGAAAATTATTTAAATTAATTTCAACTCAATTTAGTTCAAATAAAAAATATGGACTGAGTATTCATGCTGTGCAATGCACTGTGCTACATATTACAGGGAGTTTAAAGATGACAACTTTATGATTCTTGCCCTCAACACAGTAACATTTGGGTAGGGTATACAAGATGTCCAAAAATAAATATAATATAATGCAGAAGATGCATTCTATACAAAGTCACCAAAAAGCTGCATCAAAAAGGAGGAAAAATTGTTCTGGCTGGATTGAGAATAACATAGCATTTAATTTAAGAAAGACAGCAGGGTTGGATTTTAACAAAGGAATATGAGGGAAAGGTTTTACATGTGGACTAAAGAGTTGATGCAAAGAGAAGGGTGTTTAAAAACTACACAGTGTGTCGGGAAAGGCCAGTACTTATTTTTTTGGAATCTAGACTGAGGAGAATAATGGGGGATATAACATGTTTCAGCTTGACTTGATGGGTTTTATATAATTGCCCGTAAGAGCTTTAGGTTGAATATTGCTAAATATAATAAAAAAGTTCAAACTATTGAGCACGTGGCACAATATTATTTCATCAAACTTCATTTTGGGTTACTTCTTAGATCCTAATAGAATTTCTGAAATACTTTGGAAAAGTCTCCCAAACCTTCAGAGAGTGGATGGGAACGAAGTAAGGAGATCCCACCTGAGCAGACACGTGGTATTGCTTACAATAAAGTACACTTTTTCTGAATCTTACAATATTTGGCAATTTATTTTGGCTTAGGGAATCAATTAGTTGCAAATTTTTAGTCAAGCACAATTGATATTCATAATTTAGTGTTGCACATCATATGTGTTGTTAGCTGTTCTTAAATGATTTACAGTATTGAAATTCAAACCTTTTAGATATGAAAATGTAAATTATTTCTTGGTGTTTTATTAGTATTTTTTAAAATTTATTTTTAATTGGGGAATTGGGGGAGGGGAACAGCACTGGAGAATCGGGAGAAGGGGAACAGACATGTTGCTGTCGTTTTGTTCTTCAGTCTGGTTGTGGAGAACGTTGCTTCACTGGCCCATGTTGGTATTATCATTGCACTCTTCCTGGGTGAGGCAGATCGGTCCGCCGGCCCTCTGGACGGCTGCTCATGGCCTCTTTTGGCAGCTCACACCAGCTGCCAGCCACTCACGCTGGCTGCCAGCCACACACGGTAGCTTATGGCAGCCCACTGCAGCAGGGGTTGCAGCCTACGCCGTCGCCAGCGACTCATGGCAGCCCAGCTCCAGGTCAAGCTGTTGGTTACCATCTTAGCTGTAGAGGGCACAGCATCACTGGCCCCCATGTGGGATCGGAACCAGGGCCCTGCTGCTCAGAGCTGGTGTCCCAAGCCAGCTCTTAACCAACGTGCCACTCGGGTGGCCCCTTGGTGTTTTATTTTTAAGAGTTACACATCCAACCTACTTGTTTCTAAATCCCTAGTTTTCAAGACTATTTCTTCCAATACTAGTTACGTTTGTTATAAAGCAAAAAATTAGTACAAAAGAAGTATATTAATATGTGTACATTTCTTCTCCATATATTAGGTGATTAGCTGTTACATTTACTCATTCATTTATTCACTAAAATCATTCATTCAACAAATATTTTTGTCACCTTCACATGCCAGGTACTCTTCTGGGCATTGGGTTTTACTGATAAATAACACAAATAAGGTCTCTTCCCTTTGGTGTTTACATTACAGTGGGAAATATGGGCAATTGACAAGTGAAAATAAATGAACAAGATAATTTTAGGGTAATGAAGTAAATAAAGACAAGAAAACTCCCTTTCTTATAGAGTCACAGGAAAGGATAATTTAGATTGGGTGGTCAAGAAAGGTATTATCTATCATGAAAAGGGATTATATCTATCATGAAACAAAAAACTGTTAAAATATTTTTGCTTTCCAGTTTTTCCCAGAATAATCTTCTGCAAATGGATATTTACCTTATCATTAAAAACTTTAGAAGAGAGTTCATAATTTCCTCAGTTAACTGTTGTGCAAGAAACATATTACTAGTGACCCAATGGTAGACATAAGTTATATTTGATAGAGGAAATCGTACAATTAAGGAATAGTACAGGGCACAACATTCCCTGAGCTATCATTCATTATTCCATAGAGAGATGTGCTTGGACTGAGCATAGCTGGATTCACAAGGAGAAAGTACTCATGAGAGAGACTTCCTTCTCACATAACACTTTACAAAATTGCATGGGAACTGGAAAAAGATAGAGAACACCTAGTCAGCCGTGTAACACTGAGAGGTTCCTGGTTGGGGCAATGGCCTTGTTAGAAAAGGGAGCACCTGGAGGAGTAGACACTTTGTACACTAACATAGCTGGCATGAGTGAGAGTTGTTTTTTCCACTGAACATCATGGTGAGCCAGCTTTCCCAAACTACCAAAAGTGGGAAGGATGAGGGTCACCAGGACCATCTAAAAACAAAGATTTGTCTCTTCTCAGTCCACCTCTTGGTCTAGGAGTCTCATTAATATGAGTCTTTGTATTAGCCCTGGCTAACACCTCATCTTGATCATAACAATTTCCACAGTATTTACTGGGAGAAGGATGTCAGTAAGGTCCCCAGCTGGGTGAGGTGAGGGTGTAGAACAAGCATCCTAGTAAATCCACATTGTAAGCTCTACTTCCTGGACAGCAAAGAAGGCTGTTTTGGAATGTCTGTTCAATACCTGCAATCAGAAAGAGAAATTTATTTGCCATCGCCCTTGATGACATTTCACTTTCAACCATTTCCCAGGGTCAGGCATGTTCACACCTGACCAACTGAGATCTGTTATTCCTTTCTGGAGATGAGCCAGATTGTCATTTTTCTGGAGAGATAAGTTCATCAGAGACCTCAAAGTTACCATTTTGCCATCATAAGTCACCTGCGGGATGAGAAGAGGATGTCTACAGAGCCATCTGATGCAAAGAAAATGCCCATCTTTTAAATGAGCAATATGTTGTGTCTTCCTATGCGCTGAGGTCAAAGCAGGGGGTGAAAAAAGAAGGGGAATATATTATTGCTCTTGAAATAATCTTTTCCCTTCCTCCTAAATTCCAAAGTGTTTTGGAGTTCGATCAGTACAGAGGGGCCCTTGGTGAGTAGGACAGCCTATACCTCATAAACAACCAGGGAAAGCTGGACCAACAAGCACTGTGGAAGTTGTTTTACAGAGTCTGGCCTAGATGGCAACTAGACTAGGCTTGATGGGCAACAATGGTTTATGTGTCTTTTAAATGAATTCCTTATTAGATATCCTATGCCTTCTTGGTGGATGGATTTGAACAGGGACCCAATGCTACAGTAGAAATGATGGTCACACATTCTTGGCTGGCTTTTTCATACCAGATATTTTCCTTTGGATTTAGTGTTTTCTTGCAGGCATATATATATATATATATACATGAAAAATAAGGATAGAGTTTGTTACTAAGTTGTTGTATCTATTTCCTTCAGCAGAGGTGTCTCAGAAAAGCATGTATATTTAATTTTTGTCCTGGGTGGCCCAATGGCCTGACCATATAATAGGCCATTAGCAATGGCTCATGAGTGCTTGTAAAACTATACTTCAGTCTAAGGAGAGTGTACTCTATGGCTATGCACAATGCCTGAAATTTACCCAATTTTGAAAAATGTTCAATTCCATGGGATCTTAACAACTTACCATAATTCTGGTGGGTGAATGCAGCACTGCATTGGATTTTATAACTTTTAAGAGAAGTTGTTCCATCAGTGAATCATGTTTTCTTGTGAGGTGGCAAATCTAGTAGGCAAGGGCCTCAATAAGTCAATGGTTTGGTTCAAACAGCAGGCACATATCTCTGTGCCCAGTGAATGTGCAGCCATGAATTTTGCTAAGGTCTTAAGGACCAGTATTGGCCTTCTATTGGATGTGCTCTCTCCTCTTTTCAATAGAATTTTCCTGAGGTATCACCTTATGGATTTTGGTTTAGATAAGACAGGAATTATGAGACAGGAATTATGAGACAGGAATATTGGGCTGAAAAGTGAGAAAATCTCTTCCGTTAGGGCCCAGTAATAGGCTAGTAGTCACTGCTCAAAGGGCATGTGTTATTCACTAGTAGTAAAAAATCATTGAGTTCAAAGATCCAGGAACTGAGAAATAACTTGAAGTATTGTTGCCAAAGGATCCAATCAGCAAAACTT
This sequence comes from Hipposideros armiger, assembly GCF_001890085.2. Taxonomy (NCBI): domain Eukaryota; kingdom Metazoa; phylum Chordata; class Mammalia; order Chiroptera; family Hipposideridae; genus Hipposideros; species Hipposideros armiger. The sequence continues at coordinate 1,566,885 of NW_017731706.1, forward strand.
TCCTTACAGGTACCTATAATCCCACGTGTTCGAAGAATATGGCAGATATAAAGTTAAAACTCATTTTTGTAATGCCTGGAACTCTTCCAAAGTTTCTCAATGTAGGAGCTTCCATTTAAAATTAGTTGCACTAATACAGACACTTTGAGGAATCACCAGGCATACCTAAAGAAGAAAGTCCTTTGTAGATGGGGTCTGCAAGGTCAATACATTTTCTGTAAAGGTTATAGACTGTGTCTTTTTGGTGCTCTCCAAATGATGATCCCCTCCCTCAAATTCATTTGGAGGACAGGGCCCTGGATTATGTTTTCATTTCAAGTTACCTTTAATCAGATGTGCCTAGAAAACAAGCAGTTCTTCTTCAGTGTTGACCACTGTCCTCAGTGTAATAGAATATCTGGATATTTCTAGTAGTTTGCACTGTGTTAGGTTTTGTCCCATCTGTTGAAAACATATGACAGGAATTCAAATATTCCCAAGAAAGATTAGTAAAGGTATATTGCATATCTTGCTAAGATCTTGGCTGCTGCATATGTGTATCAGTATTGATGGCAATTTATTCAGTAGCTGGTATAATGGCAAAGACTGGGGAGGGGGGATACAGTTGTTTTTTTCCTTGTTTAAGTTTCAGTAGCCCATATGGTGCCCAGTGGTTTTTTAGCTAGACATTGCATAGCATCCCTGCAAGCATCCTATTTTTTTGAGAGTAGTTTGTCGTTACCCTCCCTGAATGCAATATTATTGAATTGTTGTATCAGTTCACACAGTCATGTATTTGGCCAACAAGGTGGTTATCCAACAAGCTGTGTACCTGGTCTGGGTTTGTTTTTTTTTTTTTTAAATAGCAACCTCCTTGATTCAGAGTCAAGTCAGCTACTATTTCTTTTTTTTTTTTTTTTTTTTTTTTGGGAAGTGTCACTGGCCCTCCTATGTGGGATCCGAACCGGGGCCCTCTGGCATCCCAAGCGAGTTCTTAACCATCGCGCCACTTGGCCGGCCCTGGTCTGGGTTTAATGATTCAGAACTTCCATATCAATTATGTAACCTAAGAAAGAAGCAGCAAACTCAGTTGTAATATAAAGTACAAAAACAGCTCCATGTGTCAGGCATTTCTAAGATCTCTACCATCACTAGGAAAACTCTCAGGACTCGGTATTAGTCATTATCATAGCTATGATTTGTTAGAGCAAAAGGATACAAAGCAAAATCATCAAAGGGGAAAGATGCATGGGGAAAAGTTCAGAAGAAACCACATGAAAGCTTCCAAGAGTCCTCTTTCAGTGGAGTCACATAGGGTGCTCTTAATTCTTTCAGCAGTAAACTGTGAAAACATATGTGAAATGTCAAGCTCTTTAGAGACTTAGTGTCGAGAGTTTTTATTGTAGCTGGTCGTATGGCACCCTCTGTTTACCATGTACCAAAATTCCAGACTCCAAGGAAGAAAACAGGTATTCTTCATCAACCACATTATTTGTCTTACCAGTTTGGGTACAGTGAACCACTTTCATTAGTTCTAGGAATCATAGGAACCCTCTCAAAATCCAAATTTCCAAACGCCAGCCGAGACTCAACCTTGCAGTCAGGGCTTTCTAAGGACAGCACTCTGTCCTGCTGTGCCCACTCTTTTTTGAGCAGCACACCTTCTTCACCCCTGGCTAAGGCATTTTAACTCTAAGATTATTATCAGTGAGACACCATGTTCCAGGATCAAATCAACCTATAGTATTGTTCTCAGTTGCACCCTTTAGGAGCCCTAGACTTATCTAATTAAAAGAAATCCCATTAATTATATCTTAGAAAGCCAAGTGGCTTCCTCAGTAATTTTCCTGTATTGATATTATTTTCTACTTTGCCCAAGGCACCAATTCAGGTGCTACACATACTCCACCACTCTGGCCAATAAGATAAAGATGACCTGAAGGACTTCCGGGGCAGAAACAGTGTCATGACTATTGGGGCACATGAATAAGAACTATAATCCCAGAGAGCACATGTGGTACCCTTGGAAACAAAGAGTTTACAATTGTTAGAGCACCCCAAAAGACATACATTGGCCAGGCAGCACATGTTAACAGGGCCCCCCATGTGACTGCCTACCATTTGGCCTCCCACCTTAAGGTTCCCATCCAGTCCAATTGATTTAGTTGAGTCCTTTGTTTTAGAAGCATTGCTTGAAGCCAGTCAGTTCCAAACAGTTTTTCTTTTGAATGACACCAGTTAACCTACCTGGAGAGTATAGATGACATCTGAAGCTGTTCTGTATGAAAAGTGCAGGATCTGGGCTATACCGTGTGAGCTTAAGCTCAGCAGTCAGTTTGAATTCAGGTTGCTCTCAGCAGCTTGGAAAGGCAGCACAGGAAATTTTCCTTCAGGAAGAGGGGAAAAATTCCTGGAACAGTCTGAAAAACAAAAATTATTATTGCTCTCCCCCACTCCCCAGTGCCTCCAAAGGTGCTGGAGTTTTGTTTTTTGTCAGGTACTACAAAATCAGTATTCCCATTCAGTAATCAAAACTTTACATTTTTTTTCCAAATCATATTTTATTTTCCAGACCTTTTGACTGGAGGGTTGTTGTATGGAAGAAGAAAAAAGGCATATTTGCAGAAAAGCATTTTTTTTTTACAAGTTAACCAGAAAGATACATCATGTTAAAAAATTGGTTAGAACAAATTCTGAATTTTCATTTATTTCAAAATGAATGTACTTCTCACTCCTTTTGTTCTGATTATCCAGTGAGCATCCTAGGGGGAAAAAAATCAATTCCTTTCTGGGAACAGCCATATTTAATAGTCAAATTGCCTTACTACGATGTGTGTACAAGGACAAAGGTGAAGGAAATAAAGTCAGGCTATCAGTCAATTGTTGCAAACTGCAAGTAATCCAGCTAGTCAAACACAGTAATTAACATCCAGAGAGGGAGGTGACAGTCTGATCTGTTCAGAGTGGGCAGAATGGGTGACAGTCTCTGAGATGTACCTTTTCCCAATTCATGTCTTTCAGCAGGGATCACAAGTTAGGAATGCAATCAGTCTCTGTATACAGAGTAGGTCAGCAGCTCGTTTTAAGATGTTCCATTAGAGAACAAGTTATTTTCTGTGGACATTTGTATGTGACCCGGATGGTCCAGCCTGCATTCATGATGTTTTAGAGTTTAGGGCCTCAAAGAAAGGTGTCCTGAAACTGGAACTGTCCCAGAGGCTAATGGAGCCTATATCTTCTTTCTGTTCTTCAGAACAACCCACGCTGAGGCTGAAACAGCCCATAGCAGACAGTATCAGGTTTCAGCTGAGAGTCAAGTCCAGGCAATTAGGATCTGTGAATTAGCTATGGTTAAATAATTAATTAATTAATTAACTTTTATTGGTCGCAAAGCTGAGATGCTATAGAGACACACAGTCCTGTTCCAAGTCCAGTGACAATCAAGGCTTTCCCAAGACATTTGGTTTTGTTAGTCTCAGAGCCCAGATTGACTCACTTATAAATAAATATGCACATCAGGCCAGAAAATCATCATTCTCTAAGAGTCAAACATCTGATTTTACAAGTGCCGATTAGCAACTAAAAGCTGCTTTTCAAAACTCCCAAAGTGTATCATCATTGAGGGATTGGCTCTCTCATTCCTATTGCCTTTCTTTTTCCAGAGGCTCCAGTAGGCAAAAATCATAATCATGGTCTCTTGTCCTATTTTCAGTATTCAAAGAGTATAAATTCCAAGCTACCCTTGGTGGCAAAATGCCAGGAAGTTGTGCCCCATAGCACCTTTTCTTTGCAGTTTTCCCTGATCAGCTTGGTACTGCTAGCATTTGTAAAATTAAAACATAACTTTCACATCAATTTTTTTCATATATCAAGATGTGGTAGCTACAAAATACAAACCCATTAAAAAAATCCCCTTTTTAAAGGTGAAGGGGAATAACAGGTTCAAATTTCCAGGCATAAAACAAGTAAGTCATGGGGATATAATATACAGCATAGGGAATATAGTCAATAATATTGTGATAGCATAGTACAGTGTCAGATGGTTGCTGGACTTATGGTGATCACTTCTTTAGGTATGTAAACGTTGAATAGCTATGGTGTACACCTAAAATCAATATAATATTATACGTTAGCTATATTTTATTTATTTATTTATTTATTTTATTGGGGAATTGGAACATTTCCCGCTGGGGAATTGGGGGAAGGAAACAGATAATTTGCTGTCCTTTTATTCTTCAGTCTAGTTGTGGAGGACGTTGCTTCACTGGCCCAAGTTGGCACCATCATTGTGCTCTTCCTGGGCGAGGCAGATCAGTCGCCGGCTTCTGGACGGCCGCTCACTGCGGCTGCTGGCCACTCACGCTGGCTGCTGGCTACACACGGTAGCCCATGGCAACCCACTGCCACAAGGGCTGCAGCCTACGCCGTCGCTCGCAGGCGACTCATGGCAGCCCAGCTCCAGGTTGAGCTGTTGTTCAGCATCTTAGCTGTAGAGGGCAGTGTCACTGGCCCTCATGTGGGATCCGAACCGGGGCCCTCTGGCGTCCCACGCCAGCTCTTAACCAACATGCCACTTGGCTGGCCCTAGCTATATTTTAATAATAATTTAAAAATAATATCAAATAGGATTTTAAAAACACCCAAATATCTGCAGTTTAAAAATAAAAGAGGTAATTATAATTAAATTAATTAGAATGGCTAAAAATATAAGAATGAAAAAACTCGTATAAGATAAATTTAAGAATAAGAAAATCAGAGTTTCTTGTATTAATATGAAATCAGTTTGAATTAAAGGGAAAATAAAAGCATTTACTAAAAAAAAAATATTCTCCTTTTTTTCCTCAATGCAAATTTATACTAACAATAAATTTAGCATTAACAGGGTTAACCTTACAGCTTCAGGGGGATCCCACCTGGAAAGCAAGGGGAAAAGGGTACGCTACAGCAGTAGCAGGACTCTGCCTAAGAAAAGCCTCCTTAACCCCAACCTTCACTTTTTTCCTCCCTGGTTTATTTAAAGCTTTGTTTCAGCCCTGGGAGCTGATTTAACTTTTTTCTCTTTAACCGGGGGAGAGAGTAACTACAAACTAATTATTATTGCCTTTGGCCCATCTAAAACCCTTTTACTTCCTGCTTGGCGGAGAGAACAAAAACCAACGACATTAACTGGGCTGCATCTTTTTTCCTTACTTTACCCAGCACCATAAAAGCAGGCAGGGGATCCAGCAACCAATTCTGGAGTTGCATGCATCATTTTCAAATATCATAGGTGAATTTTACCTTTTACAGCAGATAGCACCTAAGCTGCTATTTCATAGCATAGATGACTCCATAGCCACCCAAAATGAATCATATTTCATCCCAATATTTCATAATTTCTTTTCCCAAACAATGCTTTCATCACATTTTAGTGTGTCAGGGATCATTTTAATGGATCTCACTTCCAATGCCAACTATATTGGGGGTCCCCAAGACCATTCCTAGGTACCATGATTTGCTAGGAGGACTCACAGGACTCAGCGTAGTCATTATTATGATATTATAGCAAATGGATACAAGGCAAAATCAGTAAAGGGAAAAGGCACGTGGGGCAAAGTTTGGAAGAAACCAGGAATAAATGTCCAAGTCCTCTCTCAGTGGACATGCTTAACTATTCCTGCAATGAATTATGAAATCACATGTGAAATGTTGTCCAGTGAAGCTCATTGGAGACTCAATAACCCAGGGTTTTTATGGGTGGCTGGTCATATAGACATCCTGTACCTACCATGTACCCCAAATCCATACTCCCAGAAGGTAAGCAGGTGTTCAGAATAAACCTCATTGTTTGTACAGCTTGGGCACAGTGAGCCACTTTTATCAGTTCTGGGAATCGTGGGAACCCTGGCAAGTTCCCAGATGGCAGCCAAGGTCCAACCTTGTAAGCAGGACTTCCTAAGGATAGAGGTCTCAGCGCTGCTATGTTAACTCCTTTCTGCACACCACGTAACATTCAGTACATCGCAAGTGGTCTCACCCTCGGGAACTGAAGAACGCAGGGCTCTAGCTCAAGCCTTAGCCCCAGTTTGTACTATTTGTATTAACTATGTTGAGATTATTCCAAATTTTGTAATAGCCCAGTAGTTTTCCTCCCTTCTGTTGCAAGAGAGGCCAACCATAGAGCAGCTCATCCATGCAATTTTCTTAAGTTCTTTTCAGGCTTTAGTATTGTTGGCCTGATACCTTCCAGTCATACTTCTGGCAATTTTTCTAGGGTTTGCTGAGCCTGGCTTCTTTATCCAGCCTTTAAGTAAATAGAGTGCTGTGGCCACCTAATTACAACTTTATTGCTCCAGATTTTTGTTTCTTTTTTTCCCAGAATTTTCTTTTGTAGCAAATCTCTCCAGGATTTCTAAGAAATGTAACCGTATTTGGACTTTAGTGGTCTGTGAACTATGTGTCCATCCTACACACATGGAGGTTATGGTGGCCCGTATCTCTGCGGCACCTGGGCACCATTCTATTGGGTTGTTGGAAAAGTCATGATGTATTTTTTTTCTGTTTTTTGTTGCAAAAATGCGTCATGCCTTTTCTGACAACCCAATAGTTTGGCAAAGTAGTTTGCCTTCTTTGGAGCTTTTGTGACTGTATACAATATGGTCACTGAGATATTGGCCATTCCAACTCAGTAGTTTGCTGGTGTAGGGCTTCTCGTGGGTTTATTTTCTACCTCAGTGGTGCCCAGTTGAACTCTTTCTGTTTTCAAAAACTATAAGATCCAGATGAGTCACACACAACTAACTACATGTAACAAGATTAAAAAAAACTTACAAGCAGAGTAGTAGCCGAACACATGTAATATTCTAAGCTCTCATCTTGTACTAGGAACATTTGGATTACGGAGAACTCAATGGGTGATGGAAAGTACTCTAAGGGAAGGATCCTATGTGCACAACTATTAATAGTTTATATAGATACACGTATATATATCGAGAAGTTGGGAGGGGTGCAGGGGGAAAACAGACTATTCTGGAACTATGAACCTCCCTGATCGGGGGAAATAGATGTGTTGGAAAAAGAGCATCTGGAGGGAGTTCCTATTCCAATATTGCAGGTATCAGGGAAAGATTTTGAGAGTATCTGCCAAGCTACCAATGAGAGTTTCTGCCAAGCTACCAAGAGGGGAAACACAGCCACCAAGCCATTTAAAAGAAAAACAAATTTATCATCCTGATTCACCAATGATTTGGTTTTTCTCATGTTGGAATAATTTTCTTTTCCATATAATTTCTTAAGTCGTGTTTCTAGATATTTCTGTAATAACAATAGCTGGTATCTGTAGCTAGTCAACATTTTTAGTGTAAGAATTAGAATGGTTGTACACATTTACAAACTATTTTTAAGTAGTCTACCAGCCTTATTTTCTCTAGGTAAATAATTCCAAGTATTTTAATATTTTATATTTCCAGGCTCTTCATCATCTTGTAGTTCTACTAAACCTTTTCAAATTTTTTGAGTTTCTTTTTAGTTGAGGAGCCTAAAACTGGTTACTAGGAAGAATTTGACCAATGATAATTATAATTTTTAATACTACAAACACACATTTTATAATTTTTTACTTTTATTTTTACATTCTCTATATTGAAAATTTCCTAGAAAGTGAATTTTAAAATCATTTTAGATTGTACTATATTGCACACTTTGAATCCTAGACCTTTTTTTTGTATATAGAATGCATTCTATTATACATGTTACATTATTGCAGATAAGAATATTAAATATATTCTCTCTATTTTCATTGATAATTAAAAATTCAGTATATACATCAATACTTGCAAGAGCCTACGTGGTCAGGGGAATGTGTTGGGGATTGTGTTAACAGTTTAGAAAATGGATGGAATTAATAAGGAAAGCTCTGAAAAAGAGGTCTTGGAACAGAAAACAAACAGACAAACAAGCAAACACAAAACTCAGGATAGGATGGCCAGTAATGCAATGGCAAACTTCCATTTTGCTTGGGCGACAGTGTATTAAGAGGGGTTATGAGGTGCTTATGATGATTGCATAACAGATTCTGCCCCTAATCATCTATTTGCTTGGTGAGAAAAAGAGGCAATGTTCAGATCTTCAGAATTAACAAATGCTTTTGCAAGCAGGACATTTATTCTTTAAACCACTTCAGTGATGTTGAAGACTGTCATGTAGAATGCTGTCAATATGCTTTTTTATATCAAAGCTGTTAAAATACATGCTCATAATTATACTATTGCAGTGTTTTAAAGTGTAGTGATGACCAGAAAGAATCTTAAAGCAGAGAACAAATGACAGAAATTAGGCAAGACTTATAAAACATATTTAGGTTGTTTTTGATAATTTACCAAAGAATGGGGAAGGGGCAAATCACTTGCTTTATTATTATTTTCTCTGTGAATACACGCTGCCTTCCATAGCCTTTCTGTCCTCTTCCTCTCTTCTCCTTCTTCCCTCTCTTCCCTCCCTTCTTTCATCCTTTCTCCTCACCACCCCTCCTCCTCTTTTTGTCCTTGTCCTCTTCCCCCTTTCCTTCCTCCTCCCCGCCCCTCCTCTTTGTCTTTTATCATCCAAACAAACATCAGGGCTTTAACGTTTGCCTATCTGCATTTAAAGACATTGCTTTGGCAGATGTGAGCTCGAATACAGTCCTCCTTGCATGCCTTTCTAGTATATTTTATTCTTATTCCCTCTCAGCACAGGTATCATGGTGTTATGCTGTGATCCTCTATGGTTTCCAGAGACCGTAGAAATGGGGAATGCTTGAGCATGGGAGGATGAATATAAATGAACTTTGTGTTAGTATTTAAGTCATTGTTCTTGAGATTGCCACACATTTTCTCTGTTGTTCAATTAGGATTATTTTCTTGTGTAGAATCAGGTTTTTAATGATATCCCCTAATAAACACTTTAAAATCTTTAAAAGTATTTTGTTTTCTACTTATAGCTATGTGGTAATATTAGTGGCAGGAGAGGTGGTTTTTGTATAACTATAGGCATGTTTGTAAAAAAAAAAGCATCTATTTATATCATGCACTTGAACTATTTTTATGCTTCAGTGGCTTAATGAGAATAGGTCCTTTAGGATGTATCTTTAAAAATGGTCTCCAGAAGACTGTTAGATTATTTCATAACTAGTCACCTTAAATTCAAATACCTAATATAACTACTAAATCATGTTTAAGGATGATATGCCATCCTTAATTTAAAGCAGGTAGCCACCTAGTCTCTTTACTTTAATTCTGGAATCCTTTTTATAATGCCACTACAATAGCCTGTCATAAATTATATGTTTTTAACTGTCAACCATTTTACACTTCTACTCTCAGAATTGTCCTTCCTACCCACCCCCCTTTTTAATAATACAAACTCTGGTGTTTGAGATGGGTAGAAAATTTGAAATTAGTTATATTTTAAAATTTCGCATTTGTGAAACCAAAATTCAAATTATTTTAAACATTTTATAAGCCTTAGGTGAAGTATATTAACTGGAGTAATAGCTGTTTAAAATGAAGAACCATCAAACTCTGTTGCATTTGATAGGGCTAGGAAAGCTTTGTTAAATTCTATAGACCATAGGTAGTTTGACCATTTAAATTGTCATCTAAAGAGGAAAGCCAAGACAAAAATAATAAACTGAGACCGTGCAGGCAAGCCATGACATATGGTCACACTAGTTCTGGAAGCCTAAAAGCTGATCCTGTGCCTACTGATGGAGAATAAATACCTCTTACTTTGAAGAACATTAACTCAGAGCTTGGGAACTGACTCTGTGGAATACAGTGATCTTTTAATGTCAAAACTGTTATAGAGAGATTTTTATTTTATTTTCATTCTGAAATGAAATTGTGAAAAAATAACTTTGGAATAAATGTGACTCAAGGGCAACCTCCAAACAATGTTGTGCCCTACTTTGGCTGACGAGATCATTCTTGTTCTATGGCCTGGTATGACCTTGTATAACTATTATGTTAAATGTTTTAAATGTTACTTACTTTTGTGTATCTATTTTAAATCCCAGAACATACATTATTATCTTCAACATGTTATCTATCATCAACATCATATTTGTATTACCATTAATTAATGGATAATTATAATTGCTTATTTAATATTCCTATAGTTTATGACAATGATTCTTCAGTTACAAATAAAAACTGTCTTCACATAATCTAATACCAGATGTTTTATAATTCTAAAGATCAGAGAAGAAAAGAGCTAGCCCTGCTATTTCAGATCTTTCACAGATCCTCAAGTCTCAAGATGAATCAGCTTTTATAGAGAGTTCAAAGGAAGTTTCAGCTGATGAAGACCAATCACCTATGCCTCCATCAAAGTCCCCTGATAAATCATTATCGAACAAAGAAATTCAAGATTTACTGTCTGTTGGAACATTGCTTCCAGGGAATGAAACAGTGGCCACATCATTTATTTCTCCCCCTGATGTTACTGAAAGAAAGTCGATGGATAGTGATACCTCAAAGGTAAGATGTAGTACAGTAACATGAAAGCCATTTACTTTGAATTGCTAGACTCCTTCAATATTTTGAGTAAATATTAATTACAAACATCAGTATTTTCTTATTTAAAGGGAATAAAAAGTTTGTCTCTTAATACAACCTGCTTTATATTTAGGATGTTTAAAGTAATATTTGGGAATCAAAATAATATTTTAGCATAAAAATTTCTAATCTGTATTGACAAAGAAGTTGTGGCTTGATTAGAGTGTTATTGGTAAATTAAAAGATTCATAATTCCTAACTGAGACAGAACGTTTCATTTTAGGTTCATCTACAAAAAATAATTGTATATAATAAGGTAATTATAAAAGCATAGGTCATTTTTGAAGTAATCTTATATAGTACCTTAAAGGAGACCTAGAAAATTATCAGATTGCTATTGTTAAAATATTAATTAGGAAATTCTTATGGCAAAAATGCTGGGAAAAGAGGAATGATAAAAAAGCTGTACATATTTGACATATTCACAATATATTTTTATCGTAGAAGTTATTGAAGTGGCCTTATAAAAATAATTGTGTAAGCCATTTGCATTTGTCTAGAGACTCATTCAGACTAAAATATAAATCTAAATTAGATTTATAATCAATAATTATTTACATGATTTATTTGAAATTATTTATGAGGGAGAATTACAATATTGCTTCAGTTCCCTCTTCACTATTAAGGGTTCCCAAATTCTTCTCGAATCTATGAATTGTTTTTTTAACTTGAGACATTCAGGAAATAATGAAAAGTAAAATGTTTCTGCAGTAACATTGTAGAAGCAAAAAATTGTTCTCTCTCTAAAAGAAGGTAATTAGAGTTAAAATATATCATTTGTAATTACTTACTATAACTTTTATTATTAAGGGTGATATTTTAGAAGAGATATTGCAAAGTAAGACTGAAAACCAATCTTACCAAGAAGAAAGAGAATTTCAAGGTAAAAAGATTTTCTGTTTTGTAAGACAAAAAGATAACATAGAAATATATTGACCAATATGTAAAAATTAATTTGGTGAGTTAATATAGTACTTGGAGATTCTATTTGAACTAAGATTTGCGCAAAAGGGAAGTGATAGTTTTGCCTCAACCAAACAACAGCATTATGAACTCTTAACACAATGTTGTACCCAAAATTATTTAGGGTATAGCATGAAAACAGGTGATTTGTGGTATAAATAATCAATGTATTAGCTAGGTTCTTTAAGTGTTTGATATAAAATGATTTTAAAAACAATGGTAAATTTGTTCTTCTTTTCCAACATATATAGCTTTTATAACCAGCCCATATCTTACTGCTTTGGCCTTAACTTTCAAAATAAAATTAAATGGTTGTGAGGTAGAGTGCAGGGGCATCACTCTTCTGTTGTGCTTTGAATTTGAAATGAGAGTGCCTGTGCTGTTTCAGCTAGGATGATTGGTTATCTGAGATAGTTATTATTATTTTGTTTAAAGAATATTTTCCTTAATTCCTCAAAGAATAGCTGCATTTTATGAGATAATTTATTAGGATCAACAAATACCATTTCTGAAAATATGAGGGTTGAGTCAAAGATTATACTTTAACAGACACTCTAAGGCCATATATTTTTCCTATCTGCATTGGATATACTTTGTTTTTAAAATTTTTCAATTACAGTTGATATTCAATATTACATTAGCTTCAGGTGTACAGCATAGTGGTAAGACATTTATATAACTTATGAAGCGATCCCCTGATAAGCCTGGTACCCACATGGCACCATACATAGTTATTACAATATTATTGGCTGTATTCTCTATGCTGTACTTTACATCGCCACAGTTATTGTGTAACTGCCAATTTGTACTTCTTAACCCTATCCCTGTTTTCACCCATCCCTGCAAATACCCTCCCATCTGACAACCATCAGTTTGTTCTTTGCATCTATGAGTTTGTTTCTGTTTTGTTTGTTCATTTATTGTATTTTTTAGATACCACATGCCAGTGAAATCACATGGTGTTTGTCTGTCTGTGTCTGACTTATTTCACTTAGCACAATACCCTCTAGGTCCATCCATGTTGTCACAGGTATGGTAAGATTTCATTCTTTTTTAATATGGCCAAGTAATATTTTTCATTATGGTCAGGATGGTTTTTTTTTTTTTGTTCAAAGTTTACTATGAATTTTTGATCAGCAGTTGAACCGAGTTTTATCAATTGATGAAAATGTTTTATTGTGGTAAAATATATGTAATATAAAATTTGCCATTTTAATTAATCATTTAAGAATACAATTCAGTGGCATTAATTACATTCACAATGTTGTAATTCAAAAACATCATTACATCTATTTCCACAACTTTTCATCACCCCAAAAAGACACTCATTAAGCATATAACTTCCATTCCTGCCTCCATCCTGCTCCTGGTAACCTCTAATTTGCTTTCTGTTTCTATGAACATGCCTATTAGATTTCATATAAGTGGAATCATACAGTATTTGTCTTTTTTTCTGGCCTATTAACTTAGCATAGTGTTTTCAAGGTTCACCCACATTGTAGCATGTGTGAGAATTTTATTACTTTTTATGCTGAATACTATTTCATTGCACGTATATACCAAATTAGTGTACAGTAATTTTGAATCTCTGTTTTCAGTTGTTTTGGGTAGAAGTGTAATTGCTGGGTCATATAATAATTCTAAGTTTAGCTTTTTGAGGAACTACCCAAGTGTTTTCCACAGTGACTGCACCATTTTACATTCTGTGCAAGGATGCACATCCTTGCCAGCACATGCTTTCATTTATTCTTTAAATTATAGTCATTCAATAGATATGAATTGTATCTTGTGATTTTGATTTGTATTTCTTCAGTTACTAAAGATGTTAAGCATCTTTTTGTGTGCTGACTGATCGTTTGTATATCTTCTTTGGAAAAATGTCTATTCAATCCCTTCATCCATTTTTAAATTGGGTTGTTTGTCTTGCTGCTGAGTTGTAGAGGGTCTTTATATATTCTTGATATTAAACATTTATCAGATATATGGTTTATAAATATTTTCTTTCATTCTGTACGTTGTCTTTTCACTTCTTGATAATGTCCTTTGATGCATGAAAGTTTTTAATTTTATGAAGCCCAATTACTTTCTTTTTTTTTTTTGCTTGTGCTTTTGGTGTCATATCTGAGAGTTCATTGCCAAATCCAAAATAATATTCGTCCTTATGTTTTTGTCTATGAGCTTTATGGTTTTAACTCTTATATGTAGGTCATTGATCCATTTTGAGGTAATTTTTATTGTGTTATGAGGTAGTTGTACAAGTTAATTCTTTTGCCTGTGGAAATTGAGCACCATTTGTTGAAGAGCGTCTTCTTCCACTGAATTGTATTGGCAACCTGGTTGAAAGTCAGTTGGCCATATGTATAGGTTTATTTTCTGTGCTTTCAATTGTATTCTATTTGCATATATGTCAATTCATATGTCTACACCACACTGTTTTGATCTACTGTAGCTTTGTATATAGTAAGTTATGAAATGGGGAAGTGTGAGTTCTCAAACTTTGTTCTTTTCAACATTGTTTTGGCTATTTGGGACACTGTAATTACATATGAATTTTAGGATAAACTTTTTCTAGTTTTTTGCAAATAAGCCTTTGGATTTTGACAGGGAATGAGCTGAATTTATAGATTGCTTTGGAAATATTGCCATCTTAAAAATATTAAGTTTTCCTTCCATGAACCTGGGATGCCTTTCCATTTATTTCAGTTTAATTTAGTTTATTTTAGCAATATTTGGTGTTTTCGTTGTTCAATTCTTGTAACTCCTTGGTTAATATTATTTTTAAGTATGTTATTCTTTTTCATACTATTGTAAATGCAAATTTTTTTCTTAATTTCATTTTCATTGCAGGTATTTAGAAATACAATTGATGTTGCAGACTGATCTTATATCCTGAAACTTTGATGAATTTATTAACTTTAATATTTTTGTGTGGAATTTTTGCTTTTTTCTATATATAGGATCATGTCATTTGTGAATAGAGATAGTTTTACTTCTCCTTTCCAATTGGAAGCCTTTTATTTCTTTTTGTTTTTCTAATTGCTCTGGCTAGAACTTCTAGTATAATGTTGAATAGAAGTAGTAAAAGCAGACATCTTTGTCTTGTCTCTAATCTTAGTGGGGAAAGCTTTCACTCTTTCACCACTGAGTAAAATGTTAGCTGTGTGTTTTCATAAATGCCATTTATCATGTTGAGATATTTCTCTTGCATTTATAGGCTCCAGCAAGTTTTCTTTTAATCATGAAAAGTGTGTTAAAATTTGTCAGATGAGTTTTCTGCATCAAAATGGCCATGTTTCCCCCTCCCCCCACTCTTTGCTCTATTAATGTGGCATATTACATGTATTTTCTTAGGTCGTAGCACATTTTCATTCACAGGACAACTCCCATTTGGTCTTGGTACATAATCCATTTAATGTTATTGGACTGGGTTTTCCAGTATTTTGTTGAGAATTTTTGCATCTATATTCATAAGGGATATTGATCTATACATTTTATTTTTTATGAAGTCGTTAGCTTAGTTATCAAGGCAATATTGGCCTCATTGAATGATGTAGGAAGCCATTTTTTTTTTTTTTACTATTCTTTTTTGGGAAGAGTTTGAGAAGGATTAATAGTAATTCTTTAAATTTTTGGTAGAATTCATCAATAAAGCCATTTGGTCCTAGAATTTTTTGTTGTTGTTGTTGGAAGATTATTGATTACTTATTTGATCTCCTTACTAGTTATAGGTCTGTTAAGATTTTCTCTTTCTTCATGATTCAGCCTTGGTAGGTTGATGTTTCTAGGAATTTGTTTATTTCATCTAGGTTATCCAATTTGTTGGTGTACAATTATTCATACTATTCTCTTATAATCCTTTTTATTTTGTAATATCACCTTTCATTTCTTAATTTAGTTATTTGAATTTTCTTTTCCTTTCTAAGTGAATGTAACTAATAATTATCAGTTGTTTATTTTTTCAAAGAGCCTACTCTTGACTTCATTGATTTTCTTTATTGTTTTTCTAGTCTCTGTTTAATCTCTGCTCTAATCTTTATAATTTCTTTATTTCTGCTAGATTTGGGTTTAATTTGTTTTTATTTTTCTAGTTCTTTCCTTAAGATGTAAAATTAGGCTGTTGATTTCATATCTTTCTTCTTTTTCAATGTAAATTTTTAAAGCTATAGATTTTTTTCTTATAACTGCTTTCACAACATCTCATAAATTTTCATATCTTGTGTTTTTATTTTCATTTGTCAAGATATTTTGTAATTTGCCTTGTGATTTCTTTTTTGACCTGTTGGCTTATTAAAAGTGTGTTGTTTAAATTCCACATACTTGTGGATTTTTCAATTTTTCTTCTGGTACTGATTTCTAGTTTGATTCCATTAAAATTTGTTTTGTGGCCTAATACATGGTCTATCTAGGAGAATGTTCCATATGCACTAGAGAAAAATATGTTTTCTGCTATTGTTGATTGGAGTGTTATAAATATGTCTGTTAGATATAATTGGTCTATAGTGTTCAAGTCCTATATTTACTTATTGATCTTATGTATGGTTGGTCTATGAATATTTTAGAGAAGAGTATTGAAGTTTCCAACTATTATAGAACTCTCTCTCCCTTGATTTGTCAATATTTGCTTCATGTATTTATAGTTATGTATTCTTAATTAGTGGCCCTTTTATCATATATAATGTCATTTTTTGTCTCCTGAAGCAGTTTATGACTTAAAGTTTATCGTTTTTGATATTAGTAAAGCCACCTGTATTAGTCATTCTGTATGACCGTTTTAATGAGTTTTTGAATCTGGTTTGCTAATATTTTTTGTCAATTTTTGCAACTATATTCATCAAGGAAATTGGTCTATAGTTTTCTTTTCTTGTGGTGTCCATATCTGGCATTAGTATCAGAGTAATACTGGACTCGTACAATGAGTTTGAAAGTGTTCCTTCTGCTTCAATTTTTTGGAAGAGTTTAAGAAGGATTGACATGAATTCTTTTTAGAATTATTGGTGGAACTCACCAGTTAAGCTATCTGGTCCTGGGGTTTTCTGTGTTGGGAGGTCTTTGATTCCTATTTTCAAATCCTTACTCATTATTAGTCAAATTTTCTGTTTCTTCCTGGTTCAATCTTGGTAGGTTGTATAATTCTAGAAACTTATCCATTTTTTCCAGGTCATCTAATTTGTTGGCATATAATTGTTCCTAGAAGCCTTGTATGATCCTATGGATTGTTACAGTGCCAATTATAATTTCTTCTCTTTCATTTTCCATTTTATTTGATTTCACTCTTGTTTTTCATTAGTCTTGCTAAAGGTTTGTCAATTTTGTTTATCTTTTTGAAAAAACTGGCTTTAAATTATTTTCTATTTTTCTGGTCTTTAATTTATTTCCATTCTGATCTTCATCATTTCCATATTTCTTCTATTTGGGGACTTAATTTATTCTTCTATCCCTAGCTCATAAGATGCAAAGTTAGATTGTTTATTTGCCATCTTTTTGACTTCTTAATATATGATTTATTGCTGTAAACTTTCCTGTCAGAACTGCTATTGAAATGTCCCATAGGTTTGATATGTTGTATTTGCATATCATTTGTTCTAAATATTTATTTTTTTCTAAGTAATTATCTATTAATTGATTTCCATTTTGATGTTTTCTTTGACTGTTGGTTATTCAAGATTTTGTTGTTTAATTTCTACATATTTGTGTATTCTTCTGCTACTAGATGGAATGTTCCAATGTCTGTTAGGTCAATTTGGTCTAAAGTTTGGTTCAAGTCCATTGTTTTCTTGTAGATTTTATTATCTGATCTATCCATTGTTGAAAGTGGAGTATTGAAATCCCCATAGTTACTCTATTATTCTTACTCTATTGTTGTCTATTTGTCCCTTCAGATGTGTATTTAGTACATTTAGATACTCTGATATGGTGTGCATATATATTCACAATTGTATTTTGATGGAGTATTTGTGACTGTGAAAGCATTTAATACATAGCACTTTTTTTACTTAGGTATCATTCTTCAAATTTTTGCTTTATTTGGATCTCTATCTCCATCTATTCCTTTGTTTTCCTTTACCATTTAAGCTGGTTTGGTATAATTCTGTCTTAGAATGTGCCTGCCAGAGACTACCACCTTTGGTTTCATGTACACTCTAAGCCTTTCTTTTGAGCACCCCAGGCCACTCTTCATTAATGCTCTGACATTCCAGTTTTTGAACCTCATAATGGAACCCTCTCTTTGTGGAAAGAAGCACCTTAATTGGTGTTATATGTGTTCCAACACTAGACATCAAGTATATGAGATCTGACAATTATGTTCATGAACTCATCCTAGGAAAAGTGCTACATACCTCATTGCTGAATATCACTATGGTCACTTTTGAAGTGTTCGCCTTAGGAAGCTACACACTGATGCCAGTGCCTAGTCCACCCTTCAAAGCAATTTTGGAACTCTTTTTCTGGAATGGCCATCACAGCTGTGATCGTATTACCCTTGATATCCTGAATGTCATAAAAACGTCTTCCTTTCAATATTTCTTTTATCTTCAGGTAAAGAAAGAAGTCATTGGTGGCCAAATCAGGTGAGTAGGGAGGATGTTTCAATAAAGCTATTTGTTTACTGGCTAAAAACTCCCTCACAGATGGTGCCGTGGAAGCTGGTACATTGTCATGATGCAAAAGCCATGAATTGGTGGCAAAAGTTCAGGTTGTTTTTGTCTAACTTTTTTATGCAGCCTTTTCAGCACTTCCAAATAGTAAACTTGGTTAACTGTTTGTCCAGTTGGTACAAATTCATAATGAATAATCCCTCAGATATCACAAAAAGTTAGCGACATCCTTTTGACTCTTGAGTTGGACTGATCGAAATTTTTTGGCTGACTTCCATTGTGCACTTTGACGCTTTGTCTCAGGGTCATATTGGTAAACTCATGTTTCATCACCAGTGATAACGTGGCCCAAAACATTGTCTTACCTCTCTCTCTAAGAGGTCTTGGCAAACTTCAACTCTCCTTTGCTTTTGTTCATTGGTGAGCTCCTTCAGGACCATTTTTGTACACACCTTTCTCATGCCAAGGTTTTCAGTTAAGATATTTTTAACTGTTTCACTAATGATGTTTATTTGGTCTGCTATGCTTCTCACAATCAGCTGATGATTTTGACGCACAATTTGATGAATTTTTGCCATATTTTCGTCAGTTTTGCTTTTTACTGGCCACCCTGACCTCTCTTCATCAGTGATGCATTCTCTCCCCTCAGAAAAATGTTTAACCCTTTGTACACTGCCATTTTCTTCATGGCATTTTCTCCATAAATTTGGACTAACGTGTCCCTGATTTCACTTTCACGCTTGCCAAGTTTAACAAGAAATTTAATGTTTGGTCATTGCTCTAATTCAAGCTCAGACATTTTTACGATGGCACACAAACACACTCAACAACAGTAATGAAAGCCACTCAGCAAGACACCGCCACATGTTGACACAAACACAGCTGTGAGACACTGATATACCAAGGTTATGAAACCTTACTGAGCTGTTTATACAGTGCTGCCAATGTAAGCGCATGGTGGCAAGTTCATGAACATAATTGTCAGAGCTCATATATCAAATACATATAATCATTTCTTTTATCCCCTTGTGGCCATACTTATCTCTGTAGTATCTTGATTTTAATTTGGTTCTTTTTGTTAATGTTATAAATTAGCTTTTGAACTGAAACAAAACTACATATAAGAATTTGTTGAATAAAAAATGAATAACAGGTTTTTTTATATCTCTGAGACTATTTCTGTTTTGTTGGTTCATTTATTCTGTTCTTTAGATTCCACATATAAATGATATCTTTGGAGAATATAATCAGTAATTTTGTAAAGATTTTGTAGGATGTCAGATGGGCACCTGTTAGAGACCACTTCATGGACTGTATAGATTCCTGACCACTGCAATGTACACCTGAAGCTGAATAATACTGAATGTAAACTATAATTTAATATATGTATAGTCACAGGATGTGGAGTACAGCATAGGGAATAGTCATTGGAATTGTAACAGCTATATACAATGTCAGAGGGGTAGTAGATTGGGGGAGGAGGGTTATCACTTTGTGAGGTGTGTAAATGTCTATTACATTGTTTTGTATACCTGAAACTAATCAAAAAGTAAAAAATAAATAAATAACAGAATAAGTTATTTTCCAAAGTTTATAACATTGGATAAGCTGAGCATGTTGCCAGCCTATCCTTTTAGCCTATTTTTTCTCTGTATAGAAATATCATAGTCTCCTTATCAAAATTATTTTGAATTATTCAAGTTAGTTATTTAACTTTTTATTGGAGTTATCTTGTGACAACTTCATTTCAGTATTGAAGTATGTATAGAAAGGCCTATAAAAATTTGAGTTCAACTATAGGGCTTCTCATATCGTTTATCAGTATGTATAATACATGAAATAAGTGTGAAATGAAGAAAATAGGATTAATAAGTCCTCATTCAAATGGGGAATAAAGGTAACATGGAGAAAAATTGTAAACTTCAATGTGAATTCATGCTCTTTAAAAGAGGAAAGTAATTTTTTTCTGCTGTGCTATAAAGAAGCTAGTATCTAGGTGTACTCTGCCCATTTTAAGAACTCATGTGAAACACTTTATTTGTATACTTAATATTACTGGATATTACAAAGGTATTCTGTCTTCTGGTGATAAAGCCATTCAGTAAATTATATTTCAGATATTGTTTTTTAGCTTTAGAAATTTCATTTAATATTTTCCCCCAACTTTATTGAGGAATAATTGACAAATATAACTAAAATGTACAATGTAATAATTTGATATATGTGTACATTGTGAAGTAATTACCAAGATTTAGATAATTATCACATCACATAAATATTTTTACGTGTATATATGTGTGTGTGTTGTGGTGAGAATGCTTCAGATCTGCTCTTACCAACTTCGAAGTTTACACCATTGTATTAAATGTAGTCACTATGCTGTATATTAGATCTGCAGAGATTATTCTTCTGAGAACTGAAAGTTTCTACCCTTTGACCAAGGTCGCCCCATTTTATCATCCCTCAGCCTCTGGCAACCGCCCATTCTATCATTTGCTTCTGTGAAAGTAGGTTTTAAAAATGATTCTACATATAAGTGAGATAATACAGTATTTATCTTTCTCTTTATGACTTATTTCACTTAGCATAATATCCTCAAGGTCTATCCATGTTGTTGCAAATTAAGGATTTTCTTCATTTTTTTGACTGAATATTTCAGTGTGTGTGTGTGTGTGTGTGTGTGTGTGTGTGTGTGTGTGTGTGTGTATTTTCTTTATTCATTTGTCTGTTGAAGGACATTAGGTTATTTTAATATCTTGGATATTATGAACAGTGCTTCAATGAATATGAGAGTGCATATATCTCTTTGAGATATTGATTTTATTTCCTACGGATAGATATCCAGAAGTGGGATTGCTGGATCATATAGTAGTAGTTTTATTTTCAATTTTTTGAGGAAACACCATATAGTTTTCTATAATGGCTGTACCAATTTACAATCCTACTAACCGTGTATAGGGTTCATTTTTATTCACATCCTTGCCAACATTTGTTTTCTCTTGTCTTTTTCATAATAACCATTCTAACAGGTGTGAGTTGATATCTCTTTGTGGTTTTGATTTGCATTTCCCCAAAGATTAGTGTAGTTGATTACCTTTTATTGTACCTGTTGGTCATTTGTATGTCTTTATTGAAAAAATGTCTGTTCAAGTCCTTTGCCCATTTATTAAGATGGATTATTTACTTTTTTAGCTATTGAGTTACATGAGTTCTTTGTATACTTTGGATAATAATTCATCAGATATGTGGTTTGCAAACATTTTCTCCCATTCCACAGGTTGCCTTTTTGATTTATTGGTTCTTTCCTTTTCTGTACAAAAGCTCTTTAGTTTGATGTAGAAGTACTTGTTTATTTTAGCTGTTGTTGTCTATACTGTTCATATCTTGTCCAAGAAATCATTGATAAAACCAATGTCAAGGAGCTTTTCTATATGTTTTCTTCCAGAAATTTTATGGTTCCAGGTCTTACATTTAAATCTTTATTTTAATCTATTTTGAGTTAATTTTTTTTTGAAATCAGGGATTGTTTCATTTTTTTTTGTAGTCAGGTAAAACAGTATAAGTAAAATGTGTTTTATTCATAGTTACAAAATTTTTTGCTTTTGATATTTTTTGTGCTATATAATCTTGCTTTAAAGTTAAATTTATTGGAGTGACAATGGTTAGTAAAATTACATAGGTTTCTAGTGTACAATTCTTTGTGAGTGGTGTAAGATAAGGGTCCATTTTTATACTTTTCATGTGGATATACATTTTCTCAGCACCACTTGTTGAAGAGACTATTCTTTCTCCATTAGGAGTTGTTGGTATCCTTGTCAAAAATGATTTCACCATATATCCATGGGTGAATTTGTTTGGGCTCTCTATTTGTTCCACTTTTCTATGTGTCTGTTTTTATGCCAGTATCATTCTATTTTTAATATCATGGTTGTATAGTATAGTTTGAAATCAACAAATGTGATGCCTATAACTTTGTTCTTCCTTCTCAAGATTGATTTGGCTAGTTGGGTTATTTTTTAGTTTTACACAAATTTTTAAGACAGTTTTTTATTTCTGTGAAAAATGCCATTGGAATTTTTTTAACTGTCAATTATTTTATGGGTCATAACTTTCTTAATACATGAATTTTGGCTTAATAGTATCTGATCAGAATTGCATTGAATCTGTAGATTGCTTTGGGTAGTACAAATATTTTAACAATATTAAGTTTTTCAATCCAAGAACACAGAATATCTTTCCATTTATTTGTATCTTCTTCAATTTCTTTCATCAGTATCTTATAGTTTTCAGTGCACAGGTCTTTCACATCCTTGGTTAAATTTATTCCTAAGTATTTTATTGTTACTGATTTTATTATAAATGAGATTGCTTTCTTAATTTCTCATTCAGATAGTTCATTGTTAGTATTTAGAAACACAACTGAGTTTTGTAGGTTGATATGGAATCTTCCAACTTTATTGAATGTGTTTATTAGTTCTGTCAGTTTTTTAGTGTAGTCATTAAATTTTCTATGTAAAAGATTACATCACCTGCAAAGAGTTAGTTTTGCTTCTTTCTGGTTCAGATGCCTTTATTTCTTTTCTTGCCTAATTGCGCTCACTAGGACTTCTAGTCCTATGTTGAATAAAAGTGAAAATAAAAAGTGAAAAGTTGAATAAAAGACATCCTTGTCTTGTCCTTGATCTTAGAGGAAAGGCTTTTAACTTTTCATTGTTGAGTATGATGTTACCTGTGGACTTGTCATATATGGCCTTTATTATGTTGAGATACCTTCTATACTTAATGAGAACTTTTTTAAATCATGAAATGATGCTGAATTTTGTAAAATGCTTTTTCTGCAACTATTTAGATGATAGTATGTTTTTATTTTTCATTTTGTCAATGTGATATATCACTCTTATTGATTTGCATATCTTAACCCATCCTCACATTTCAGGGATAAATCCCACAAAATCATGGTGCATGATCCTTTTTTTTTT
>NW_017731706.1:1591707-1638421 GCF_001890085.2 Hipposideros armiger
TGCATTGAATCTATATATTGCTTTAGGCAATATGGACATTTTAACTATATTAATTCTTCCTATCCATGAGCATGGAATGTTTTTCCATTTGTTTGTAGCTTCTTTTATTTCTTTCTTCAGTGTCTTATCATTTTCAGAGTACAGGTCTTTTACTTCTTTGGTTAAATTTATTCCTAAGTATTTTATAGTTCACGATCCTTTTAATATGTCCTAGAATTCAGTTTATAGCATTTTGTTGAGGATTTTTGTATCTCTAACCATCATGGATATTGACCTGTAATTTTCTTTTCTTGTAGTGTCCTTGTCCGGCTTCAGTGTAGTGGTAATGCTGGTCTCATAAAATGAGTTTGCAAGAGTTATTTCCTCTTCAATTTTTTTAAGAACTTGGAAAGATTGGTATTAATTTTTTGAATGTTTGATAGAATTCAAGGTTAAGCCATCTGATCCTGAGATTTTATTTATTGGTAGAGCTTTGAATACTGATTTAATCTTTTTTCTCATTATTAGTCTGTTCAAATTTCTTATTACTTAGTGATTCATTTTTTTTTCTTCCCCTTCCCCTAGCTCAGTGATTTGTTTTTAAGTTGAATGTTACTGGGAATTTATCCATTTCTTCTGTTATTTATCTAATTTTTGGCATAAAATTGCTTTAATTATCTCTTATGATTTTTGTATTTCTGTGGTATCAGTTATAATGTCTCCTCTTTTGTTTTTAACTTTGAATTTGAGTCATCTTTTTTCTTAGTCTAGCTAAAGTTTTGTTAGTTTTTTGTTTTTTTTTTCCAAAAAACCAACTCTAAGTTTTGTTGGTTTTTTCCTATTGTCTTTCTAGTCTCTATTTCATTAATTTTAGCTTTAATCTTCATTATTTTCTTCCCACTGCTAGCTCTGCATTTAGTTTGTTCTGATTTTTATAGTTCTTTGAGGTATAAAGTGAGGTTCTTTATTTGAGATCTTTCTTGTTTCTTAATGTAGGCCATTATTGCTTTAAAACTCCCCCTTAAGGGCTGGCCGAGTGGCTCAGTTGGTTAAGAGCTCACTCAAGAGTTTGAGCTCTGAGCAACAGCAGTTCGGGTCCTGGCCTGAGCTGAGCTGCCGCTGAGCTGCCAACAGGTGGCAGGATGGCTTAGCTAAAAAAAACAACAACAAAAAACTCCCCCTTAAAAGTTCTTTGTCTCCGTCTCATAGTTTTGTTATGTTTTCATTTTTCTCAACATATTGTTTGATATCCCTTTCCATTTCTTCTTAGATGCACTGGTTTTTCAGAAGTTGTGTTATTTTCTACATTTTTTTTAAAGATTTTTATTGGGGGAATTGGGGGGATGGGAACAGCGTTGGGGAATTGGGGGAAGGGGAACAGACAAGTTGCTGTCCTTTTGTTCTTCAGTCTAGTTGTGGAGGACGTTGCTTCACTGGCCCAAGTTGGCACCATCATTGCACTCTTCCCCGGGCGAGGCAGATCAGTTGCCAGCTTCTGGACGGCTGCTCACTGTGGCTGCTGACCGCTCACGCTGGCTGCTGGCTACATATGGTATCCCATGGCAAGCCACTGCCACAGGGGCTGCAGCCTACGTCGTGGTCAGCAACTCACGGGAAGCCCAGCTCCAGGTTGAGCTGTTGTTCAGCATCTTAGCTGTAGAGGGCAGTGTCACTGGCCCTCATATGTGGGATCCGAACTGGGGCCCTCTGGCGTCCCAAGCTAGTTCTTAACCATTGCGCCACTCGGCCGGCCCGTCTACATATTTTTAAATGTTTGATCTTTCTTTCTGTTAATGATATCTAATTTCATATCATTTTGGTCATAAATGATATGATTTTAACCCTCTTAAATTTGTTAGGCTTTTTTTGTGGCCTACATATACCTATTCTGTATCATGCACTGTATATGCTTGAGAAGAATGTGTATTCTGCTACCATTGTATGAAATGTTCTGTATATGTATGTTAGGTCTATTTGTACTAAAGCATCATTCAAGTCCATTATTTTCATATTGGTTTTATGTCTGGATGATCTATACATTGTTGAATGTGGGGAATTGTGTTACCTTAGTATTATTGCTTTGCTAACTTTTTTTGCCTTCAGATCTATTTTTATTGAATATAATTAGGTGCTCTGATATTGGATACGTTTACATTTAAAATTGTTACACCACTTGATGAATTGATCCTTTTATCATTATATAATTACCTTCTTTCTCTCTTGTCACAGCTTTGACTAATATTTTTTTTTCCTGATATATGTATAGCTACTCCTGCTGTCTTTTGGTTTTCATTTGCATGGATTATCTTTTTCCATTCCTTCACTTCAGTCTATGAGTATCCTTTAAGCTTGAGAGAATCTCTTATGTGCAGCATGTACTTGGGTCTTGTTTTTCTATATATTCAGCCACTCTTTCCTTCAATTGTAGAATTTAAATCTTTGTCTTTAGAGTAATTATTTATAGGTTATGACTTACTATCACCATTTTGGTAATTACTTTCTGATCCTCCCTCCCTCCCATCTTTCTGTTTTTCTTATTTTATTTATTTTATTTTTTAGCTGAGCCATCCTGCCACCTGTTGGCAGCTCAGTGGCAGCTCAGCTCGGGCCAGAAATCGAACTGCTGTTGCTCAGAGCTTGCAGTCTTGAGCAAGCTCTTAACCAACTGAGCCACTCAGCTGGCCTTTTGTTTTTCTTTATTTTTGTCTTTGTGAAATGATTTTTTTGCAATGATGTGCTTTGATGATTTTCTCTTTAGGCGTCCTTAATACATCTTATACATATTAAAGTCTATGTTAAGCTGATAGCACTTCATTTCAGTCACATTAAAAAGTTCTACACATTTATTTGCTACCCTCTCTATATTTTATGTTGTTGATGTCACAATTTACATGTTTTTTCTAATGTCCTTAACAAAATATTGTAGTTATTTTTAGCACTTTTGTCTTTTAATCTATATGCTAGAATTCAAAGTGATTTACACACCATTATTAAAATATTACTATATTTTGTATTTGACTATATATTTCCCTTTACCACTGAATTTCATACTTTCATATTACTTATTAGTGTGCTTTTATTTCAGTTTGAAGAATTTCTTTCAACATTTCTTGTAAGGGAGGTCTAGTGTTGATAAGTTCCCTCAGCTTTTGTTTGTCTCAGAAGTATTTGTCTCTCCTTCATTTCTGAAGGAAAACTTTGCTGGGTAAAATATTGTTGACTGGGGTTTTTTCTTTGAGCACTTCAAGTTATAATCCCACTATCTGCTGGTCTGCAAAGTTTCTGCCGAGAAATCTGATTATAATTGTATTGGGGTTTCCTTATATGTGCTGAGTATTTTTCTTTTTCTGTTTTTAAAATTTTTTCTGTCTTTGATTTTTATGAGTTTGATTATAATATGGCACATTGAAGGTCTCTGTATTGAATCTGTTTGGGGATCTTTGAGCTTTGTGTACCTGGATGGCCATCTCTCTCTCCAGATTTTGGCAAGTTTTCAGCAATCATTTTTAAAAATACATATCTGTCCTTTTCTCTTTCTGTTCTCCTTGTGGGACTCCCACAATGCCGATATTATTTCACTTGTGTGTATCCTGTACTTCACGTAGACTTTTATCAGTCTTTTCATTCATGTGTATATTTTTTCATCTGACCGGAAGACATCAAAAGATGTCTTCGTGTTTTGTTCATGCATGGTTTTTATGAGTTCGTTGACTATCCTCATGCTCATGAATCTCACTGAGATTTCTTAAAATAATTATTTTGAATTCCTTTTCAGGTAATTGTAGATCATTTCTTTGGGGTCAGTTATTGGAAATTATTGTGTTCCTTCAGTGATGTTTCCTTGCTTTTTAAATGTTTTTATGGGTTTGAATAGATATCTGTGAATTTGAAGGAATAGTCCTTTTCTCCAGCCTTTTTTAACTGGCTCTGGTGGGAAAACATTCACCTGAAGGTGGTTGCAAGGGCACTGGCTGGGTAGAATGCAGTATCTCTAGTTACTGGAAGAGTATAGTGGTGGTGTCTCCATGCAGCTCTGTCCATTGAGGTTAGTGTTGGTGAAGACTATGGGCATGTTCTTTGGCCAGACTGTGGAGTTCTGTTGGTGTTAGTGGTTGATAGGGCTGTTGGGATCCTTGGAGATGAAGAATTCTAGGGTTCTCCTCTTTCCTTTTTTGCCTATGAGTGAAAGTTCTATTTGAAGCAATGCCCCTTGGCTACAGCTCTGGTGCACTGGCACTCAGAGCAGCAGCAGAACTGGGCTCATGGGATCAGGTGCACATGGAACTACAACAGCACCTTGGTTCTGGGCACAGATGCACTTGCTTGGTGGTGGCACCAGCATCAGAGGTGTGGGCAGGTGGAGATCTCTCACTGAACTAGAGTCTGGAACTTTGGGGCTCACCATAGTGCCGCACACTCACCACAGTGATCCTTCCAGGGAAGGAGCAGAGAGGATGTAGCAGTAGCACAGGCCTCGGGATGACAGAGTGCAGCAGTGGCTTGGACCCAGGGGGTAGGGTGCAGTAGCAGCCTACATTGGGTTGGCAGGTCAAAGCCACAACTTATGACGCAGGGAGCAATTGCAGACAGCAGCAGTTAGGTTCCATTGATGGTGGGAATAAGCTGAAATTTGAAACCAAGGGGTGCCGTACAGATCTGCAATGGTACAGACTGGTGATGGTGCGTCAAAATCACAACATAGCACCCAGGAGGCAGTTGCATAAAAGCAGCATCTTGGCCTTAGTTATGTTGGGTCAGTGCCCTACTTGGGACCCTGATGGTGGGGTGCATAACATCAGCAGCACAACCCTGGTTATTGCAGATGGAAACCCCAACTTAGTACCTGGTGCCGGTACAGAGCAGTGGCAGCTTATCTGTTAATCGTGGGTCGAAACTGTGGCTTGGGACCCAGGGGCAGGAGGCAGAGAAGCAGCAGCTCCAGTCCCATTGATAGTAAAGTGTTGTTCCATCCCATTTCCAGAGAGTAGGGCACATTAGCACCTAGGGCCCCTGGTGGCAGGTCTCGCTGCATCGACAGCTTCAGCCCCAGGGAAGACTTCCAGTGGTGGGGAACACCAGGCAGCTCTCAACTGACTTCAGTATTGGTGAAGACTGTGAGGTTACTCAGGAGCAAAGGCTGCAAACAACCATGGTGGTGAAACTTGCTTGGGTTCTTCTGTTCTCATTTCCCCAATGGGGTGAAACGCTCCTGAGGAGACCCCTTCTAGGCATGGAGCTGCTCTGGACTGGGGGATGCGGTGACACAGGAAAGATGCTTCCTACACTTTTCTACGCAGCCATCCTTGGTTTTTGAGCTTTCTGGGGTTTCTGCTATTTCTTTGTTACAGTGCAGAGCTTTTCCAGAGGTACGTTTGTCAGTTTGTAGTTATTTATTTGTTGTTTTTATTTAGGATATAAGGTTTGGGACCTCTTAGCTCTCCATCTTACTGACATCACCCTTACATTTAATGTTCCTTTTTTTGTTTTTTGGCTTTTTTAGTTTCTTTTTCTCAGCTCACTCACAATGTCCATTTCTTCCTTCAAATCCATGAGCATATTTATAATATTACTAGCTCTTTTAAAAGTCCTTATTGGCTAATTCCAATATTTGCATAATCTCTGGGTCTTATTAACTGTTTTTTCCCTGGTTTGGAGTCATATTTTCCTATGTACATGTCTAGTAGTTTTTAATTATATGCTGCTTACTGTGGATTCTGTGTTTCTTGAGTCTTGGATATGGTGTTGTTGTTTTTTATTATTTTGAAGAGTCCTTTTTTTTGTTTTTGAAGGCATTTGATTTATTTGTAGCTCAGCTTTGTCCTGTTGAAACTGTGTTTAGAGCTTTGTTAGTCTGTGCCTAGACTAGTCATTTTTTTAGGGCTAGAGTAGCCCTACTCCTAAAATGTGGCCTTTTCACACTCTCAGCTAAATATACTGGATATTAGCCAGATTTCTCCACTCTGGATGATTGAAACCCCAGTGTCTTGCATTACTATGCAATATCTGTAATATCCACTTAGGTCACAGCTCCAAAATAATTTATTTCTTTCAGACTTAACTGTGTTTTGTACTGTTTATGGGCAATTTGATATTTTTCCTAAGACTCAAAGGACTTTTTGCAAATTTCAAGTGCTCTGTCTATGCTTATAATTTTCTATATAGTAACCTGCTCCACAAATTTTATTTACCTCATTAGACCCAATCCTTGAATCCTGTTTCTTTTTTAGTGATATTATTTCCTTTATTTGAACTCTACTTCTTTATACTACCAGGAATACATCCTGAAGGAGACCAAGGTGAATAATATGTTATTCTTCTCTAAGGGATCACAGTCTTATGCTGTCTGTTTCCACTGTACAAAAGCATTTGCTTCCTATATTTTGTCTAGCCTTAATTTTTATAGCTCATTAATTTATTATCACAGTTTGTACACTTAGCCTTTGTAGTTTACTGTACACATGCTAAAAAAAGGAACATATGGGAAACTCAGATTTTTTTTATAATGAGGCGATATAACACTATCATGTAACCTTGAATACTTTATTAAAAGTTTTCAAAATACGTAGGTTATCTGTGGGCTAAAACCACATACTTTCTTTTTAAATTAAATTTTATTGGGGTAACAATTGTTAGTAAAGTTACGTAGGTTTCAAGTGTGCAATTCTGTAATACATCATCTATATATCATGCTGTGTGTTCACCACCCAGAGTCAGTTCTCCTTCCACCACCATGTATTTGACCCCCTTTACCCTCTTCTACCATTCCTCTCCTCTCCTTACCCTAAACTGTTAACCACTAAACTGTTGTCTGTGTCTATGAGTTTTTGTTTCTCTGTCTTGTTTCTTCCTTGCTTTCAGTTTTATACTCTCACATATAAGTGAATTAATATGATTCTCAATGTTTTCTGTCTGAGTTATTTTGCTTAGCATGATAACCTCAAGATCCATCCATGTTGTGGCAAAGGGCAGTATTTTATCTCTTTGTATGGCAGAATAATATTACACTGTGTATATATACCACACCTTCTTTATCCAATCATCAATTGAAGGACACTTTGGTTGTTTCCATGTCTTGGCCACCATAAATAAAGCTGCAATGAACATCAGAGTACGTACATCTTTATGGATAAATGTTTTCAGATTTTTTGGGTAGATACCCAGGAAAGGGATTGCTGGGTCACGTGGTAATTCTATTCTTAATTTTTGGATAAACCTCCACATGTTTTTCATAGCAGCTGTACCAATTCTGGTACAGCCACTATTGATTTGTTCTTTAACCTAGAGTAGTTTCTTTATGGTAATTTCTGGGTTTAGTGTTTGTCTTGAAGTATGTGTTAATGTTCACTTATATGATCTGGAAATAAAGTCTCATTTTTAACCTACAGGGCCCAGAACATCTGAGCTCTTTATGCTTGTTTTTATATCGGATTGCAAACTAGCCAGTACTTTGCTGAACTTTTTAATTGTTGAATTTCTTTTTATTTATATTTATTGTGGTAAAACTCATAACATATAATTTACCAATTAATCATTTATATGTGTACACTTTAATAGTGTAATGTTTATATACCTTATTGTGCACCAGATCTCCAAAATGTTTTCATCTTGCAAAATCAGAACTCTAAACCCATTAAAGAACAACTCCCCATTTTCCCTCCCCAAAGCTTATAATAATAAGCATTCTACTTTTTGTTTCTATGAATTTGATTAAGTTAGCTATATAAGTGGAACCATTCAGTATTTATCTTTCTGTGACTGGCTTATTTCACTTAGCATAATGTTCTTAAGTTTCATTTATGTTGTAGCATATGATAGTATTTCCTTCCTTTTTAAGGCTGAGTAATATTTCTCTCTCTCTGTATGTGTGTGTGTGTGTGTGTGTGTGTGTGTGTGTGTGTGTGTATCATATATTGTTTATCCATTTATCCATGATGGTCATTTGGGTTGCTCCCAATTCTTGGCTATTGTGAATAATACCTGCAGTGAACATTAGTGTGCAAGTATCTCTTTGTGACCCTGCTTTCAAATCTTTTGGATATATGCACAGAAGTGGAATTACTGTATCACAAAATAGTTCTATTTTTTTTTTAACTTTATTGGGGAACAGTGTGTTTTTTCCAGTATCCATCAGCTCCAAGTCAAGTTGTTGTCCTTCAGTCTTAGTTGTGGAGGGTGCAGCTCAGCTCCAAGCCCAGTTGCTGTTTTCAGTCTAGTTGTGGGGAGCACAGCCCACTATCCTGTGCGGGAGTCGAACCAGCAACCCTGTTGCTCAGAGCATGCGCTCTAACCAGCTGAGCCACCCGGCTGCCCCAAAATAGTTCTATTTTTAATGTATTGAGCTACATCCATGCTATTTTCCAGCAGTTGCATTAGATTACATTCCCACCAACTGTGCACAAGTGTTCCAACTTGTCTACATCCTGTTATTTTTTATTTTTGTATTTTTATCATAATCATCTTAAAGGGTATGAAGTGATATCTCACTGTGGTATTGATTTGCATTTCTCTAATGATTACTGATGCTGAGCATATTTTCATATGCTTGTTGTCCATCTGTATATCATCTTAGGAGAAATATGTAGTGATAAATAACAGCGCTTGTGGGAGCATATTTTATTTGTTCTTGAATTCAATGGAAATGTTTCTCCTATTTTATATTAAGTATAATATTTGCTTTAGGTTGCCTTTTTCAAGTTCCTTTTTTTTTGTTTTTCAGTTACAGTTGACATTCAATATTATTTTATATTAGTTTCAGGTATATAGCATTGTACGCCACTGTTAGATATTTATAGAATTTATGAAATGATCCACCTGATTAGTCTAGTACTCATCTGGTACCATACATATGTATTAAAATATCATTGACTATATTCCCTATGTCATACTTTACATCTTCATGACTCTTTTGCAGCTACCGATTTGTACTTAATACCTTCATCTTTTTCAACCAGCTCCCCAACCTCACTCCTATCTGGCAACAATCAGTTTGTTCTCTGTATCTGTGAGTTACATTTTGTTTGTTCATTTATTTTGTTCTTTAGATTCCACGTATAAGTGAGATTATATGGTACTTGTCTTTTTCTGTTTGACTTATTTCACTTAGTGTAATACACTTTAGGTCCATTCATGTTGTCGCAAATGGTAAGATTGCATTCCTTTTTAGGGCTGTGTAGTATTCCACTGTATATTTTAACCACATCTTCTTTATCTAATGGTCTATTAATGGACACTTAGGTTGCTTGCATATCTTGGCTAAGGTAAATAATGCTGCAATGAACATAGAGGTGCATATATCTTTTAGAATTAGTGTTTTGGGTTTCTTTTTTTTTTTAAGATTTTATTGGGGAATTGGGGAAGAGGAACAGCCAAGTTATTGCCCTTCAATCTTAGTTTCAGAGGGCGCAGCTAGCTCAGCTCCAAGTCCAGTCACCTGTTGGCAGCTCATGGCCGCTCAGCTCAAGGTGCTGTGTTCAGTCTTAGTTTCAGGGGGCGTAGCCCACCATCCCATGTGGGAGTCTAATCGGCAACGTTGTTGCTAAGAGCACATGCTCTAACCACTGAACAGTCCACCTGCCAGTCTGCAGCTAAGGGCAGCTCAGCTCAAGGTGCTGAGTTCAGTCCCAGCCATGGGTGGACACAGCACACCATCAAACAGGCAATCTTGTCATTAGGAGCATGTGCTCTCACCAGCTGAGCCATCCTGCCACCTGTTGGCAGCTCAGCGGCAGCTCAGCTTGGGCGCAGCTCACTGGCCCATATGGGAATTTAACCGGCAACCCTGTTGCTCAGAGCTCGTGCTCTTAACCAACTGAGCCACTCGGCCGGCCCGTGTTTTGGATTTCTTTGGATAAACACCCAGAAGTAGAATTGCATAAAGTAGTTCTATTTTTAAATTTTTGAGGAACTTTTGTACTGTTTTCCATAGTGGCTGCACCAATTTGCAATCCCACCAACAGTGCAGCAGAGTCCCCTTTTCTCCACAGCCTCGCCAACATTGTTGTTTGTCAATTTATTGATGATAGCCATCCTGACAGGTGTGTGGTAATATCTCATTATGTTTTTCATTTACATTTCTCTGATGACTAGTGAAGTTGAGCACCTTTTCATACATATGTCTATTGGCCATCTGTATGTATTATTAGAAATGTCTATTCAGGTCCTATGCCCATTTTTTAATTGGATTGTTTGTTTTTGTGGTGTTGAGTTCTATGAGTTCTTCATAAATTTTAGATATTAACCCTGTATCAGATGTATCATTGGTGAGTATCTTCTCCCATTCAGTAGGCTGTCCTTTTGTTTTGTTGATGGTTTCTTTTGCTGTGTAAAACCTTCTTAGTTTGATGTAATCCTGTTTGTTTATTTTTCTTTTGTTTCCCTTGCCAGAGGAGATATATCTGAAAAAATATCACTAAGAACAATCTCAGAGAGTTTAGTGCCTATGCTTATTTCTAGGAGTTTTATGGTTCTGGTTTTTACATTTAAGTCTTTAATCCATTTGGAGATGATTCTTGAATATGGTGTTAGAAGGTGGTCCAGTTTCACATGTATCTGTCCAGTTTTCCCTACATCATTTATTGAATAGACTGTCTTTTACCCCAGTGTATATTCTTGCCTCCTTTGTCATAAATTAATTGACCATATAGGTGTGAATTTATTTCTGAGCTCTTTATTTGGTTCCATTGATCTATGTGTCTATTTTTATGCTATCATGCTGTTTTGATTACTATAGCTTTGTAGTATAGTTTGATATCAGGTAGTGTAAT
Organism: Hipposideros armiger; assembly: GCF_001890085.2. NCBI lineage: Eukaryota > Metazoa > Chordata > Mammalia > Chiroptera > Hipposideridae > Hipposideros > Hipposideros armiger. The sequence goes on from NW_017731706.1 coordinate 1,602,450, forward strand.
ACCTCCAACTTTGTTCTTCTTTCTCAAGATTGCTGTGGTTACTTGTGCTCTTCTGTTGTTCCAAAACATTTTAAGGTTATTTGTTCTAGTTTTGTGAAAAATGTCATTGGTATTTTCATAAGGATTGTGTTGACTCTATAGATTGCTTTGGGTAGTATAATGACATTTTAATGATGCTAAATCTTTCTATCCATAAGCATAGTATATCTTTCCATTTTTGTATTTTCTTCACTTTCTTTCTTCAATGTCTTATAATTTTCCAAGTACAAGTCTTTTATATCCTTGGTTCAATTTATTCCTAGGTAGTTTTTTTCTTTTTGGTCCAATTCAAATGGAATTGTTTTCTTGATTTATCTTTCTGACTGTTCATTATTGGTGTGTAAAAATTCAGCTCATTTCTGAATATTACTGTTGTATCCTGCTATTTACTCAATTCATTTATCAGTTTTAATAATTTTTTGGTGGTATCGTTGGGGTTCTTTCTATATAGTATCATGTCATCTGCAGATCACGACAGCTTTACTTATTCCATTCCAATTCGGATGCCTTTTATTTCTTTGTCTTGTCTGATTGTTGTGATTAGGATTTCCAATACTGTGTTGAATAAAAGTGGTGAAAGTTGGCATCCTTTTCTTATTCCTGATCTTAAGGAGAACTGTTCAGCTTTTCCCCATTAAGTATGATGTTAGCTGTGCGTTTGTCGAGTTATGTTTCCCCTACTCCCACTTTGTTGAGAGTTTTTATCATAAATGGGTGCTGGATTTTGTCAGATATTTTCTGTATCTTTTGATAGGATCATATGATTTTTATTTTTCATTTTGTTTAAGTGGTATATCACATTTGATTTGTGGATATTCAACCAAATTTGCATTCCTAGAATAAATACTACTAGATTATGATATATTGCTGTATTTGCTTTGCTAATATTTTGTTCAGGATTTTTGAAATTTGTTCATCAGAGATATGAGCCTATAATATCCTTTTTTTGTAATGTCTTTGTCTGGTTTTGGAATCAGGGTAATGATGGCCTCATAAAATAAACTTGGAAGCCCTCCCTCCTTTTGAATTTTTTAAAAGAATTTGAGAAGGATAGGTATTAAATGTTTGGTGAAATTTACCTGTGATGCTGTCTGGTTCAGGACTTTTGTTTGTTGGGAGTTTTTTTATTACTGATTCGATTTTGTTAGTAGTCTGTTTAGATTTCCTGTTTCTTTTTGAGTAAGTCTTGGAAGATTGTTTCTAGTACTTGATCTATTTTACCCAAATTGTCCATTTTGTTGACTTATATTTGTTCATAGTAGTTTCTTATCTTCCTTTGTATTTCTTTGGTTTCAGTTGTCACTTCGCCGCTTTCATTTCTGATTTTATTTGTTTGGGTCCTCTCCCTTGTTTCCCTTGATGAGTCTGGCTAAAGGTTTATCCATTTTATTTGTCTTTTTAAAGAATGAGTTTTTGGTTTTGTTGATTTTTTTTTTGTTTTTTAAGACTCTATTTATTTCTACATTATTCTGATCTTCATTATTTCCTTTCTTCTACTCACTTTGGGCTTTGTTTGCTGTTTTTTTTTATAACTCCTTTAGGTGTAAGGTTAGATTGTTTATTTGAGATTTTCCTTGTTTCTTGAGGTAGGTCTGTATTGCTTTGAATTTACCTCTTAGGACAGCTTTTGTTATGTCCTGTTGATTTTGGGTCATTGTGTTTTTACTTCCATTTGTCTCAAGGTATTTTTCGATATCTTTCTTGATGTCATTGTTAACACATTCATTGTTTAGTAGTATGTTATTTAGCCTTCCTGTGTTTGTGTGTTTCTCTCTCTCTCTTTTATTTTTTTATTTTTGTAATTTATTTCTAGTTTCATACCATTGTGTTCAGAAAAGACACTTGATATTCCACTCCATGAATATGTTTGTTGGTCATCTGTATGTCTTCTGTTCAGGTCCTTTGCTCATTTTAAAATCAGATTATTTGTTTGCTTTTTCTATTGAATTGTACAAGTTTCTTATATATTTTGGATATTAATACTTCTCAGATGTATGTTTTGCAAATATTTTCTCCCATTTTGAAGGTTGTGTTTTCACTCTGTTGAAATTTGTTTCAGAATTGCTTAGCACATAACACTAGGGAAACAAACCTACTAAAAAGATATAGTGATTTTATTTGAACTTCATTTTCTTAAGACTGAGGATATATACCAGATATGTATTGTTGTGCTACTTGGATTAGTGCCTTTTTCCTTCAGAAGGATCATTTGTTTCTTTATTTGTCATTATTACTTCCCTTTTCTTGTTCTGCTGATTTAATTTAATTGTTTGGAATATGTACAGCATTAACCTACTTCCCAAAGTATACATATATTAAAGATACACATAGGGAAGTGTCATTCCTCCTGTAACCCTTCTGTTTGCACTCCCAGTCCTCCTGCCACCCTCTTGAAGGTAACTAAGTACAGTAAAACCTTGGATTGCGAGTAACTTGGTTTGCAAGTGTTCCGCAAGATGAGCAAACATTTCTAATACATTTTAACATGGTAAACGAGCGATGTCTTGCAATATGAGTAGTTTGTTTCAGGAATGAATTATGCTCGCAAGTCAAGGTATTACTGTATATTGTTTTCTGATTTATCTTTCCCATGTTTTTCTTTTAACATTTTTATTTTTTTAAGATTTTTATTGGGGAATTGGGGGATGGGAACAGCACTGGGGAAGTGGGGGAAGGAGAACAGATAAGTTGCTGTTGTTTTGTTCTTCAGTCTAGTTGTGGAGGACATTGCTTCACTGGCCCAAGTTGGCACCATCATTGCGCTCTTCCTGGGCGAGCCAGATCAGTCGCTGGCTTCTGGACGGCTGCTCACAGTGGCTGCTGGCTGCTCACGCTGGCTGCTGGCTACACAAGGTAGCCCATGGCAACCCACTGCAGCAGGGGCTGCAGCCTAGCCATCGCCAGTGACTCACGGCTGCCCAGCTCCAGGTGGAGCTGTGGTTCAGCATCTTAGCTGTAGAGGGCAGTGTCACTGGCCCTCATATATGGGATCCAAACCAGAGCCCTCTGGCGTCCCAAGCCAGCTCTTAACCAACGTGCCACTCAGCCGACCCTATCTGTCCCATGTTTTATTTTTGTGTCTTGTTTTTTTTTTTTTTAAACTTTTTTCATATCATTGTATCCTAGGAATAAAGAAACAGTTTAAAACACCACCCCATTAAAATTGTTCTCACATTTTCCATGTCAGAACTTACATTATGATAATTTAGTTATACCTTTATAAAAATACGGGAAAATGCTCCTGTATACTTTTTTTTTAAATTTGATATTTAGGTACTTCACAATATATCTGTTTTTCTAGTTAGTAGACTAAATGAATCTCTTTATGTAGCTCATGATAAAGTACCACATGAAAATCTTACCCTTGAGAATGAAATGCTGTCAGTCCTCTCCATGGGAACGTTGGAACAAAAACCTTTCAGAATGAGGAGACGTAATGGTAAGTATAATAATTATTTTTATTATTTTAATAATTTTTCTCTTTACAATAATTCTTTGAATTATTTTAAATTAAGCTCATCAAAATATCTTTTTCAAGGGGCTTATGAACATATGTTTGAGCATATATTTTGTAGAAATTTTACACTTTGATATAAGTGTGAGTATCCTAAGACAACTACAGAACTAAAGTGAAAGCTTTGATACCTTTTGCCTGATATTTGCATAGCCAATGACTACTGTGTAACAAGACTGCCTCTATACACACTCAAGAAAACTATTTACACAAATTTTTTATTTCACTTTTATGGTTTATTTAAATAAATAGCTTACTCACTGTTCTAGCTTTGCAGACCCCCTTCTTTAATTTTGTACAAATGAAAAGAAATTTTACTAACTATTTGGCATATCCAGAAGTTTTATAATAGATTTGTTTTTTCTGTTGAGCAATTTTTATATCTCAGCAAGATGTTATGATATCTGATGAAAATCAGTTGCCTGAGGACATGGATTTATATTTAAGAAGTCAATCTCAAACTAAGGATCTTGAAGCTACCATAAATGAAACTTTTAACAGTAAGTAATTAATTAAAAATCTGGTAAAATTATTTTCACTTAATTTAGGAGAGCTTATTCCATAGTTCATAGATTGACAACTATTTTGTTCATAGTTCTAGATCTTTATTGGTGACTTATCTCTGTATTTTATAATTCCTGACTTAGATGTGTTAAATTTTTCACTATGATTATTGATTTCTGAATTTCTTCTTATACTGTATCAGGGTACACTTTATACCTTATGACACTTTATAATTAACATACATATAAATTTAAAATTAATCATTTTTCTGGAAGACAGATCCTTTTGTCCTAATGAAAAGACCCACTTTGTCATTTTTATAGTTTTTGTTTGCCTTAAAAATTACCATGCCTGCTATTAATGTAGCTCCACCAAATTCTGATTGGTATTAGAATGATACTTTTTTTTCTATCTTGTTGTTTTAACCTTTTTGTATCTTTATGATTTTTCTCTATCTCTTGTATGAGGCTTATAATTCTGTATTTTTCAAGTTCTGTTTGATATCTTTTCTTTTAATTAGCACTCATAATCACACTTGATCCAGATTTGATATTTTGAGGTTTGTTACACCATTTTTTGTGCTTCTTGTTTTTCCTACCTGATAGTTTCTTTTATTCTCTTTTCTGCTCTATACATTTATATCATTACATATTTTTTCTTAGACATACCTGATACCCAAAATTTTAACTTTATTTAAACAATGTGAAAACTACAAAATATTTTAAATTAATAGTATTAGCCAACATTAAATTATTAATATTAAATTATTGATGTCTCTGAGTATCTAAAAAGTAACAAGACTGACTATTTGCAAAAGTGAAAAGAATAGTCAAATATATATTTTTATATTTAATACATTTATTGGAACTAATAATAATAAAAAAATTTATTGGCATGACATTGGTTAGTAAAATTATATGGGGCTCAAGTATAGATTTCTATAATACATAATCTATATATTGCATTGTGTGTTCAATACCCAGAGTCAATTTTCCTTCCACCACCATATATTTGATCCCCTTTTTCTCTTCAACCACTCCCTCTCCCTCCTTACCTTCTGTTAACCACTAAACTGTTGTCTGTGTCTATAAGTTTTGTTTCTTTCTTTGTTCATCCTGTTTGTTGCTTTCAGTTTTATATTCTACATATGAGTTAAATAATATGGTTCTTAACTTTTAAGTCTGACTAATTTCATCTAGCATGAAAATGTCAAGACCCATCCATGTTGTCGAAATGGTAGTGTTTCTTATGGCCGAGTAATATTCCATTGTTTATATATATCACATTTTCTATATCCAGTCATCTATTGAAGGACACTTTGGTTGTTTCCATGTCTTGGCCACTATGAATAATGCTGCAAAGAATATAAAAGTGCATATATCTTTACAGACAAATGTTTTCAGATTTTTTTTGGTAGATATTTAGAATAGGGATTTCTGGGTCATGTGGTAATTCTATTCTTAATTTTTAGAGGAACCTCCATACTGTTTTCAATACTGGCTGTACCAATTTACATGCCCATCAGCAATGTATGAGGGTTCCTTTTTCTCCACATCCTCTCTAATACTTGTTATTTGGGATTTTTCATGTTTATGGACATAGGCTTGTAATGATATAAGTTTTCCTCTTAATGATTATTTGGAAACATCCCATTAATTTTAATACAATATGTTTTTATTCTCATTTGTTTCTATGTATCCTTTGATTTCTCCTTTATTATTATTTTAAATCCAGTTGTAATAACATGTTGTTTAATCTCCATGTATTTGTGGGGGTTTTTTGGCTTTATTTTTGCAGTTGATCTCCAATTTCAAAGTGTTGTGGTTAGAGAACCTGCTTGGTATGATTTCAGTCTTCTTAAATTTTCTGAGGTTAGTCTTGTGTTCCAACATATGGTCTATCCTTGAGAATGTACAAGTGCATTAGAATAGAAGGTGCAGTCTGGTATTCTAGGATGAAAGGCTCTGTGAATGTCAATTATGTCCATTTGGTTCAATGTGTCATTGAAGGCTGATATTTCTGACTGATTTTCTATTTGGATGACTTATTCATAGCTGCCAATGGTGTTTTTGTGTCCCCTACTACAATTGTGTTTTTGTCAGTTTCTCTCTTTAGTACTGTTAGTGGTTGCTTTATATATTTTGGTGCTTATATTTATATATTTTGCTGATTGGGAACATATTATATTTGGTGATTGGAAACATATATTGTTATGTCTTATTGTTGTATTGTTTCCTTTATTGATATGAAATGCCAGTCTTTGTTTGTAGCTACATTTTTTTATCCTGAAGTCTGTTTTGTCAGATATAGGTATGACTATAGCTGCTTTTCTCTGGATGCCATTTGTTCGGAGTAACATTTTCTACCCTTTCACTTTGAGTCTGTATTTGTCCTTATAGCTGAGATGTGTCTCTTGGAAACATCAATAGTTGGGTTTTCTTTTTTTATCCAGTCTGCTACTCTGTGCCTTTTTATTTGCGAGTTCTGGCCATTTACATTTACGGTGATTATTGATATATGAGGATTTCCTATAGCCATTTTATCTTTTGTTTTCTGGTAGCTCTGTGTCTTTATTGTTTGTTTTTGTGTTTCTGTCTATTATTTTAGCTACGTGGTAATCTATGTTTTTTTCTCTGTTTCCTCTTTTTTACATTATGTGTCTCAGTTCCAGGTTTTATTTTTGAGTAGTTACCATTAAGTTTATGTAAAAGAAAATTTCATATACAAGTATACAGTATTCCTTTTTCATCAGCATGCATCTAATCTCCATTGTTTTTTTCAAATTCAGACCTATACTCCCTCCCCTTTTATGTTTTTGTTGTAACAAATTATCCCTATTTATGCTGTGAGTTCATGTATGAGTTGTAGTAGCAAATTGTCTTCTTGTCTTTTCCTTTTTTAATGTTTTTATCTTCTTTACCCTTTATGTTGTTTTTAAGTGTATCGTGCCCTATTCTCTGTGGCGGTTGCTATTTCCTACTTCTGTCTGTCTGTTAGTAATCTTGCTCATATTTTGTCTCCTTTTGTCTTTTTGTTTCAGGTTGAGTAGCCAGCCTCCTTTAGTATTTCCTGTAATGGTGGCATTGTGCTAGAAAATTCCCTCAGCTTCTGTATGTCTAGAAAGGTATTCCTCCTTCATATCTAAAGATAACTTTGCTGGATATATTATTCTTGGCTGGTAATTTCTCTCAATAGTTTGAATATTTGATTCCACTCCATTTTGGCTTGTAGAGTTTCTGCTGAGAAGTCTGATGATAATCTAATGGGCTTTCTTTTGTAAGGTAGTGTTTTCTTTTCCCTGGCTGATATCAAAATTTGTTCTTCGTCATTAATTTTTGACAGCTTCAATATAATGTGCCTTGGAGAAGGCCTGTTAGAATTGAGGTAATTAGGTGTTCTGTTTGCTTTTTGGATTCGAGGATCCAGTTCTTTCCATAGATTTGGAAAGTTCTTGTCAGCTATTTGTTTGAATAGGTTCTCTGTGCCCTTCTCCTTCTCTTCTCCTTCTGGTATACCCATTATTCTTATATTGCTCTTTCTGATGGAGTCACATATTTCTTGTAGAATTCTTTCATTTCTTTTAACTCTCAAGTCTCTCTCTTCTTCCATCTGTGTCATTTCCAGATTTCTATCTTCGATATCACTAATTCTTTCCTCCGTCTGGTCAGCTCTGTTTCCTAAGCTGGCTATTTCATTCTTCATCTCTTTTATTGAGTTCTTCAGCTCCAGAATTTCTATTTGGTTCTTTTTAAAATTTTCAGTTTCTTTGGTAAAGTATTCATTTTGTTCATTGATTTTATTTCTGAGTTCATTAAGCTGTCTATTTGAGTTTTGTTGATCTTCTTGAGTTTTTTCAGAGCTGCAATCTTGAATTCTCTGTCATTTGAGTTACACATTTCCATGTCTTTATGTTTATTTTCTGGAGATTTTTCATTTTCTTTCTGCGCTGCCTTGTTATCTTGGTTATTTATGCTAGTTAACAGATTATTTCTCTCCCTGGCATCTACAGGACTGGATTCTGCAGTAGGTTGATATGAAGAGGTCTTTCTTTTGCTTAACAGTGGTGGCACTGGATCATTTTATTTTCTCTCTCATGCTGGAGCATTTTATTTTATTGGCAGAATTCAGGCTTCTTGTGTGGTGGAAGATTTCCTGGGGAGGTGGGCTTCTTCTCTTTGACCAGGTTGCATTGATTTCAGGGCACCACCTCCATGGGAGGATGTGGTGTGAGATAGGATTCTCAGTTTGGAAATCCTAGTGCTGCCTCTGCAGCCACATGCATTGCTGTGAATATCAGAAGCCCTGGGTGCCCCTGCTGCAATCATTTGGGAAAGTTGGGGGCAAGGTGGGCTGGGAGTGGCAGCTGGCATGTTTGTGGTTTTGCTCTCTCCCAAGTAATGGTGACTGCTAGACTACAGCTGCCTGGCTTCTATATTTCTTCCCTTGTCATTGGAATTGGCCGCACTGTGTGTCTGCCACTCTGAAACTTTGTCTCCAGTTCTCAGGGCTGTAGATATTCTGCTCTTTAATATGACACTGCTACCATTTTTAGTTGTGTTTTTTTTTTAATTTTTTATTAAAATATAGCTAACATACAATATTATATTAGTTTCAGGCATACATTACAGTTATTCAACAGTACCCATATAGCACTATACAGAGTTATCACCATATTATTGATTATATTCTCTATGGCAAAGAAATGATCACCATAAGTCCAGCAACCACCTGACACTGCACCACGCTATCACAATATTTTTATCTTTCTCCCTTTTTAAATTTCTTGATTAGAGTTGACATTCAATATTATTTTATATTAGTTTTAAGTGTATAGCATAGTGGTTAGACATATAATTTAGGAAGTGATCCCCCGGACTAGTACCAGCTTGCACTATATGTAATTATTACCATATTATTGATTATATTCCCTATGCTTTACATCCCCATGACTATTTTGTAAATACCAATTTGTATTTCTTAATCCCTTCACTTTTTTCACTCTGCCCCCAAACCCCCTCCCATCTATCACCCCGATAGGTCTAGTACCCTCCTAACAACATACATAGCTGTTACAATATTATTGACTATATTTCTTATGCCATATCCTACATCCCCATGACTACTATGTAACAACCAATTTGTATTTCTTAATCCCTTTCCCTTTTCAACCACCCTTCCATCTGGCAACCAGCAATATATTCTCTGTCTATATGAGTTTGTTTCTGTTTCCTTTGTTTCTTTTGTTCTTTAGATTCCACTTATAAGTGAAATCATATGACATTTGTCTTTTGCTATCTGACTTACTACACTCTGCACAGTTATAAGTCCATCCGTGTTGTGGCAGATGGCAAGATTTCCTTCTATTTTACGGCCAATTTATATTCCATTATATATATGTACCTCTTACTCTTTATCTAGTTATCCATGGACAGACAGGCTGCCTCCACATCTTGGCTATTATAAACAATGCTGCAATGAACATATGGATACACATGTCCCCTCAAATAGTGTTTTAGGTTTATTTGGATAAATACCCAGAAGTGGGATTAGTGGGTCCATCTTTTCACTTGTTTAAGCCTATTTTTGTTTTTTGCTTTTTGTTGTTTTTTTGAGGGGGTGGGAATTGAACCGCTGTTGCTCAGAGCTCACATTCTTGAGCGAGCTCTTAACCAACTGAGCCCCTTGGCCGGCCCTCATCTTTTCACTTGTTATAGCCTTTGTTTTAAAGTCTATTTTGTCGGGTGTAAGTATTGCTATTCCAGTTTTTGTTTCCATTTTCATGAAATATCTTTTTTGCCATCCTTTTACTTTCAGTCTGTGTGTCTTTTGATCTGAAGTCTCTTGTGGGTAGTATAAATTGTATAAGGGTCTTATTTTCTTATCCATTCTGCCACCCTATCTTTTAATTGGAGCATTTAATCCATTTACAATGAAAATAATTGTTGATAGATGTGTAGTTGTTGCTTTTATATTATTCATATTTTTTTATCTATTTTTTTTTTTTGTCTTAAGAAGTCCCTCTAGATTCCTTGTAATACAGGGTTGGTGGTGATAAACCCCTTTAGCTTTTTCTTGTTTGGGAAGCTCTTTATCAGTCCTTTGATTCTAAATGATACTTTTACTAGGTAAAGTAATATTGGTTGTAGGTCCTTGCTTTTCATCATTTTGAATATTCCCTGCGAATCTCTCTGTCCTACAAAGTTTCTGTTGAGAAATCAGCTGACAGTCCTATGGGAGCTTCCTTGTAGGTAACTAACTGCTTTTCTCTTACTGCATTTAAGATTATCTCTTTGTATTTGAGTTTGGCACTTTAATTATGATGTGTCTAGGTTTAAGCCCCTTTGGGTTCATCTTGTTTGGGACTCTCAGTGCTTCCTGGGCTTCTATATTTATTTCCTTCACCAGGTTAGAGAAGTTTTCAGTCATTATTTCCTCAAATAGGTTTTCAGTTCCTTGCTCTCTCTCTTCTCCTTCTGGTCCCCTATGATTTGAATGTTGTTATGCTTGAGGTTGTCCCAGAGGCCGCTTAAACTGTCCTCATGTTTTTTGGATTCTTTTTTCTTTTTGCTGTTCTGTTCAAGTGCTTTCTCCTACCTTATCTTCTAAATTGCTGATTCAATCCTCTGCTTCGTCTAATCCACTATTATTTCCCTCTAATGTATTCTTGATTTCAGAGGTTGTATTCTTTATTTCTGACTGCTTCATTTTTATGTTTTCTATCTCCATTTTTATGTTTCCTACCTCTGTATTAATGACCAAGACTTGTTACCATATGTGAGTCCACATATGCCCTCTCTTTGTTGGGTAATGACCTTGTCCAGGCCCAGTGGAGGATATCATTAATATGTATCTAGTGCTCCATGCAGGAATGGGACTTTTTCTAGGTTATGGCCTTGTGGAACAATATTAAAGGTGTATTGCAACCCAGTACACATATGGTAAACTTATCCTGATCATTCATGTGGACAGTGATGCTAAAAGGGACATTTGCATTATCAACTGCTTCATACCTACTTCCCTCAGCTTGAGCAATAGTCTCTATGGCAGGCACAATTTCAGGTAACACCAGTGCCCAGGTCTGTGTGACTGCTTTGAGCCTCCTATAGTCAGTTGAATCACTATGTACCTGAGACTTATCTGCATGCCAGATGGGGCTACTGAAGGGAGAAATAGTCTCATGGAGAACTTCTGCTTCATTAACTTAGTAATGAGGGAGCTGTCTTTTTTTTTTCTCCTTCAAGTAGTTGCTTTGGTAGTCAAAGGCATTAGGCACTGGTAATGTGTTAGTTTCAGAATTTTTACATGGGGCCACTGAAATATCGCCAGTTGCAGCATTTCCTGTCATGGCTTGGGGAGGGAGTTAGGGATACACATAGACAATACATATATACCAACAACATATTCAGTAGTGGAGGCCATAGTAATGGAGTTTTCTAGTGGCTTGAAGAGGAACACTTGGGTCTGGGTAAGTGTCCTGTTGGTGGCCGTCTCAAACCCAACACCAGAGAGTATTATCTGTTTCCCTTTAATCTTTGTCCAAAAGTCCCAAGAAACGCAATTCTCACTCACCTCCCCATTGAATCGTGACTTTGACAAATGTCCTTATGTTCCCACGGGGGACAGAGGGACTTTGGCCTCACACATAGTCTTGTTTATTTTTAAAGTTTAGGGGCCTGGATAAAATTAAGGGGGTGCTCTCTGATTCATCTCAAGATTCACTAGGAAGACTGGAGGGAATAGTACTTACTTAGTCATATGATTCATCGTTATGTGGACTCTTGTGGGACTCTGTGTTGTGCCCCAATGGACGTTATCTGCTCACAAGTATTTGATGGAGAGACTAGTAGTCTCTTCCATGAGGCCCATTGCTTTGTAGCAAGACCCATTAGATGTGTTTTGGAAAGACCTTAACCAGATGACCCAGGAATAAGTACACAATTATCATTTTTACATGGTTGTGAAAAGTTGGTATCTTGCCAGTAGCTGCTTGGAAAATTTTCAGTGAAGATCTGGATTGTGCCATGAGTCAACTGGCATCATCTTACAAGGAGGTTTAATTGATCTAGGTAACCAGTGAAAGTGGCAAGAATGAACTTAGATCTGAGTGTGGTAAACAATAATATCATTATTTACTGTCCTCACTCCTCATTGTTGAGCCAGGGACTATCAGGTGGCTGCAGAGTACCTTGCAGGTGGCTGTAAGGATGGTTGAAAAAACTTTTTCAGTGGCAGGAACTCACCATGATTGGACCAAACCAGTTCAAGACCAAATAGTAGCAAGCTAAGTAAGTAGCGGGTCTGTGGTATACACGACATTTCCTCTACCTGCCCCCTTTTTTATCCTCCTTGGGCAAAGTGGCCACTGACAGACATTCTGAATGAGGGGATCTGCAGTGACACACCTCACAAGGTGCCACTGTCCCTAGCTAAGTTTAACAAGATTACTTCTTTTATGGTAGAGGCAAGCTATCCAAATCTCTATGGTTTCTTTGGATCACTGGGCAAAACAATCCTGAGGGCTCTACATACTTTTTTATTAAACATGAGAAGAATTTGCTGCATCGTAATACCAGACATGCTTAGATTTAACAATAGTCATTGTGTACAATTCCATGTTCAGGGTCTGCACAACTTTTTGTGATCAACTACTTTGTTTTTTGGGGTGATCAACTACTTTATTTTTTGGTTTATCTTTGCTTTGTTTCTTTTTCTAAAGGTAAGTATTTGTATATTATATTTTCTATTCTATTTTCCCCTAAAAGATAGCATACTTGATATCTTTTATTTCTGTTTCTTTCCCCTAACCTTATCTAACTAACCTTATCTCCTGGGGTATAGAGAAATTTTTTCATTACTTTTAGAGATTTATGTATAACTCTTTGTACCACATTATGTGCCATAATTGATATTACCATAATTTATAGTACATATTTTATTATTCAACCACTTTCATATGCTTGTACATTTAGGTACTTTTGAGTATTTTGCAATTAAAAATATGGTGTAATAAATAACCTTGTACATATGTAATTTCATTGTTTGGACTATGACTATATATTGACCTAAACTATGAATGGTCCAAAACAAGTAGGGACTAATATAAAATATATTTGTGCCAAGAAATATTTATGAAATAATGAGACTGCTTTACACACACATTAAAATTCTTTTCACCATTTTTATGTCAAGTTTAGCAAAATGGTAATTTATTTATATTTTATATTTTTAAAAATGAGAGAAAATACTGCTACACACTTACTTTAAGGACTTCACAATAGATCTTTTTTCCTGTTCAGTGCACTAAATGCATATCTTTATGTAGCTCATGATGGTGTACCAGATGAAAATCTTATCCTTATGCATGAAGAGTCAATGTCAGAAAAAGAAATGCAAGTAGAAAAACAAATGACTTCCCAAGATGAAGGACTCATTAGTAAGTACAATAACTTAGATAACTTTAAATTATTTGAAATTATACTCATCAGATCTTTTTTATTTGGTTGATAAATACGTATTTGGGCATATATTTTATAAAAAATGTTACACTTTGACCTAAAGTGTGAATACTCTAAGATAATTAGAGAACAAAAGCAAAAGTATTGATAACTTTTGGTTGGAATTTCTTGTCTTGAGACTGTTTTCATAGTCATGGGTCATGTACTCAGTATCCACTGAAACCCAGTAATAGGCCAGTAATTGTCTCTTAAAAGATGTGTACCTTTCAGCTATGTAGTCCTGGAGATAATGGATTCAAAAGTCCAACAGATGCCTCTGACCTGTGGAGTATTCTTCTGCCCGAAGCTCCAGTTGGTGAATAGAGAGGTTGCTGAGATCTGTAACTCAAAAGGCAAAATGGATCAGAGGAGCTTAGGGGAAGGGTAGCCTGGGTGGCTTGTTGGAGGGCTTCCAGGTCATCCTCCTGGTTGTTGCTCCATTGAAAGGAAATGACCTTACTTGTAACTCCATAGATGGGTGGATTTAAGAATGCCAGTAGGCCAATTATCCCATCAATTGCTGAGCTTCCTTTTTAATTGTTGGACCAGAGAGAGCCAAACTAGTCATATCCCATGGAACAAGACATCATATGACTTATAAATCATCCCAGGAATTTCACTTGGGTACTAGGTACTTGCACCTTGTCTGTAACGTTTCAACAAGTTGTTACCTGTAATCAACAGGGTGCCCAGCCTTTGTTGGGGTAGTTCCCTTGTCTGGACCCAATAGAATGATATCATCGGTTGAGTAGAAGGCTAGTCTTCCCTTGTGTAGTGGGATCTTTTCCAGGTTATGCTCTATGCATTGATTACAGATAGCAAATTTAGGTACCCTTGTGGAGGGTATAAGTGGTAAATTGTACCCATTCCACTTGAGAATGAACTGATCTTAATCATTCCCATGTAGAGGGATACTGAAAATGGCATTTGCACTATCCAGCTGGTGCATAACGTGTTCCCACATGGGATAATAGTTTCTACAACAGTCACAATATCAGATACTACTAGTGTCAAGGGCTGTCCTATGGATTGAACAGACAAAATCAATTGAGTATCTATGAACTCCAAGGCTAGGTGTACAAATCAACTGAGTTATTGATTGGCGATATAGTCTCAAGGAGTCTTTTGCCTGCATTAAGTTCAGCAAAGAGGGGCAATTATTTCTTTTTCTATCTAGGCATATTGGGGGTTTGGGGGCAAATATGCTAGGTGCTGGTAGGTTCACAATCTTCTTATGTACCTCTAAAATGGCCCTAACTGCAGCAATTTCCATCAGGGCTTGGAAGAATGTGAGTGGAGTTCCACACAGGCAACACATCTATAACAATAATACATCCATTTGGGGTGGGGGGAGCGCTATACATTTGAGTTTTTTCTTGACCCAAAGGGGTCCACCAATAGTTTGGTCTGCGTAAGTGTTCTATTGGTATTGGCCTTAGATCCAAACCAGACATCTTTGTCATCCTGATGTCAAGGGTTGTCATGAGTACAGCTACCTTTTTACCACCATTCAAAAGCCCCAAGAAATGCAATTCTACATAATTTCCCAATTGATTACTTTCCTTAGCAAAGGTCCTCAGGTGCCCACTGGGGACAGAGGTACCTGGCCTACCCTATGGTCTTATTTAGTTTTGAAAGCTGAGAGCTAGGGTAAAAGTTAGCTGGGCTCTCTGACTCATGTCAAGATTTACTGGAAGGAATTGAGTGATAATACTTGTAGTCATAGTGACTGTCACAATGAGTACCTACTGGCGCAGCCTTTTGAGTGCCCTGTGGTTATTACCTGTTCATGAATACCTTAAAGAGCCCATCTGTCTCCTCATTTGAGAATTCACTGATGAATTACCATGTGTTTACAATCTCTCCTCCATGCTTTTGCCCATGAATGAAGGTATACATGTCAAGTAATGTATTGATGAGTTACTTGCATTAATGCTTCTTTTTTCCTTTCAGTATGTTCATTTCTTTACATTTGCTTTCAATTTTTATTTCTCTTTTGTGATCTAATTTGATTTTTAAACTCTGTGGAACCTGAATCCAAAAGTAAAAAATATGCAAAAAAGATATACTTAGAGGAGTATAATTTCTTCCCCAGTCTCTTCCTTTTATCTTGTAGGTGACCAATTACATTGTTTTCTGATATTTTGTGTTTCATTTTGTAAAGGTAAATATCATTCCATTCTTTCTTTCTCTCATGTTCTGTCTCTCTCTCCCTTTTGTTTTCTTATTTTCCCTTTTTTCCTACCTAAAAGGTACCATACAAGTTTTCCCCTTTTGGGTTTCTTTTTCCCCACTTAATACTATCTCCTGGAAGTACCTCCAAGTCAACTTATAGAGATCCTTTTCATTCCTTTTACATTTCCATGTACAGCTGTTTGTTTACCACGTTATTTACCATAATTTACAAAGTTTATATATATGTATACATATGTGTGTATATATGTGTGTGTATGTGTGTGTGTGTGTGTGTGTATATATATATATATATATATATATATATATATNTATATATATATATATATATATATATATATATATATGCTTATTCATCTAATCTCCCATGCTAGAATATTTAGTTGCAATTACAAATAGTTTTATAATTAATAAATTGTACATTTCCATTTTTATATGTTGGTCTATAAAGTCTATATGATCTATAAAGTATAAATAACCCAAGAGAAATAGAGACCAATACAAACTATATATGAGGCTAAAAATGTTTATGAAATAATGAGGAAGTTTTTACACATGTCCATTAAAGCTTTTCTCACAAAAAATATTGTCAGATCTAGCACTATGGCAATTTAGTTCTAACTTCATAAAAATGAGAATGTTGTATACTTGTTATAAATTTGAAATACAGAGACTTTATAATATATGTATTTTTCTATTTAGTGAACCTAAATATATCTCTTATATAGCTCATGATACTGTACCAGATGAAAATCTTATGCTTGAGCATCAAGAACCACTGTCAACACCCCAAATTCAAGTAAAGAAACAAGGAACCCCTACAAGAAAAAGATTCACTAGTAAGTATAATAATTATAGATAACTTTATTTTTAAAAAATTAACCACAACAAAAAATCTGTTTCTTTGGTCATGAATCTGTGTTTTACTATATACTTTATAGAAATTTTAAACTTTGACCTAAAGTACAAATACCCTAAGATAACTAAAGAACAAAAACTAAAGTATTCATAACTTTTGGTTAATAATTTTGGTCATGCACTCATGTATCTCTTAAAGCCAGTAACAGGCCAATAATTGTGTTTCAAAGGGCATGTAACTTTTAGTCAACTCCAGGAAGTTAGGAGTTGAGTATCTTAATTTGATTTGCTGTCTTGTACAGTTGCCTTCTTTTAAAGACTCCAACTGGTAAAGAGAAGTTGGTGAGACCTATTACTTAAATGCGGATCAGAGTGGCCAAGGGTATCCTGGGAGGTCTGTTGGATAGCCTCCAGAGCATCCTCTTGGTTAAGATCCACCTTTTTGGTAACTTAATAGATGGCTGCAATCAGGATCCCACTGAGGGAAATGTGAGGGTGACAATAGAAGAATAGTCCCACAAACTTCCAGAACTCTTTTGTATTTGTTGGACTGAGAGGGACAAATATTTGGCAGTTGTCTCTTCTAGAATGAGACATATGGCATATGGCTCCTTCCCAGGGGTTTCACTTGGGTACAAGGCCCTTGTACCATGTCCATATTAATGACTCAGCTGTGTTAATGAATGTGGGTCAACTTAGCAGCTAGTTCTTATTGGGTAGTACTCTTGCCTGGGCCCACCAGAAGGATGTCACCAATATAGTGAAAGGCTAATGCTCATCTGGGAGTGAGAATTCTTCCAACTCATGGCCTTGTGGAAAGACACTAAAGATGTGTTCCACCACTTTACACATAAGGCAAACTGACCCTGATTATCTGTGTGGACAAGGATGTTGAAAAGGGCATTTGCAATATGAATTGCCTCATACCTACTTCTCTCAGCTTGGGCAATAGCCTTTATGGCAGTCCCAATGTGAGGTAACGCCAGTGTCCTGGGCTGTACCATAGTGTTAAGCCACCTTTAATCAGTTGGATCCATAGGCTGTGTGCAGGGGTCAACTTAGGTGTCGAATGGAGTAATAGTCTCATGGAGATCTTTGCATTAGTTAAGCTTAGCAGTGAGTGTAGTAATTTCTTTTTCTTCCCCAGGTAGTTGTTTCTGGAGACAAATCTCTAGACACTGATAGTCTGGTATGTTTACAGTCTTCCACATATCCCACTAAAATGACCATAAATGCAGAAGTGCTCTTCAAGGCTTGGAGCTGATGCAAGTTGGAATTCACATAGAAAACACATCTATACTAATAATATATTCCTTAGTGGGGCCTATAAAATGGAGGTTTATAGTGCCCCACGGGACTCACATATAGGCGTATCTGGATAAGAGTAATACAGCATTAACTATTTCCCTCTCATCTTGGTGTCAGAGTTGTGGAAATCACAGTCATACTAATAAACTAGTATCCAAATGGCTCATGTTATGCAGTTTCTCCCCACTGCTTCTTTGAACTCTGACTTGACACACATTCTCCGATGTCATTGGGGACATAGAGACCTTGGTCTAAATCCTAATCTTGTTTTTGAAAGCTGAGAGCGCTGGGTAAATGTAGATGGAGTTTTCTGATTCATCTTCAGATCACTAAGGAGGAACAGAGGAAATAGCACTTGTATTAGTAATAAGAGTCATCACCTTTTTAATTCTCATGGGGCTGTGTGTCGGTCCCCCATGGCTCACTACCTGGCCAGAAGATCCTCCTCCTTGAGACTCCACTGTTGAGTAACTAGACAATGTTTCCAGTGGAAGGGAGCTCATCGTGGATGGGCCAAACTTTTCAGAAGCCAAATGGCAGCCAATAGAGAAACAAGAGTGTCTCAGGTGTTTGTGTATTTTCTTCCCCTTGTCCCCTTCCTTGTTGTCCTTGGGGAAACTGGCTGCTGCATGGAACTCAGGTCCAGGGGGCTCTGTCATGACACACCCAACAAGGTGCCACTGTCCCTCACTAAGTTAATAAGATTGCCTTCTTTATGGGGGAGGCACACTACCCAAGTCTCAAGAGCCTCCTCATGTTTCTGGTAAAGTAAAACTGGGAAATCTGCATTCTTTCATTATACATGAGTCCCCAAAACTCACTGTGTCATAGCCTGTCCATCAGTGCCAGAGAAATGCTTAGAGCTAACAATAGCCACTGGGTACAACTCAGCCAGCAGTGTGTGCAGTGACTCTTGATGACTAACTACTTCGTGTTCTGGTTTATATTTCCTGTGTTACATTTTTGTAAAGGTCAGTATCTCCATTTTTTTTTATTCTTATTTCTGTTTCTTTTCTACTTAAAAGGTAGCATACTAGATATCCTCTCTTTCAGGTTTTGTTCCACTAAACATCTTTTCATAGAAATACCTCCAAGTCAGTTTATAGGGGTCTTTTTCATTCCTTTTACACCGTATGTAGAGCTGTTTATACCACATCATATCCCATAGTTTATATTATCATAATATATGTACCTTATTTTAGTACTAATATCCTATACTTGTACATTTAGGTGGTTTTAAGTATTTTCAAATTACAGTTAGGCTATAATGATTAATCTTGTGCATATGTATATTTGTTGTTTGGTTTATGAATATGTATTAACTGAAAATATAAAAAAATGTAAAAACTAGAGATGAATATGAAACATATTTTAAGCCTATGGGTATTAATGATATAATAAAATACTTTCCACACACCCCCATTAAAATTCTCACAGTTTCCATATCAGATCTAGCATTATGGTAATTTTTTATATTATTATTTATTTATTTTTCTGAGAATGCTGTCTCTGATAAGTCTTTGTATTTATTTTCTTATTTATTTATTTAATAAAATTTATTGGGGTGACAATGGTCAACAAACTACATGGTTTTAAGTGTACAATTCTATAACATATCATCTATATATTGCATTATGTGTTCACCACTCAGAGACAGTTCTCGTTCCAGGATAAGGGGGAAGAGGGAATGGTAGAAGAGGGCATTATGATAATTTAATTATAACTTTATAAAAATGAGAGAAAAAGCTGCTGTATGCTTGTTATAAATTTGAAACCTAGGGATTTTATAAAATATTTATGTTTAATTTAGTGGACTAAATGCTTTCCTTTATGTAGCTCAGGATGAAGCACCACATGAACGCCATATGCTTGAGCATCAAGGCTCACTGTCAAAATCAGAAATTCAAGTGAATCAAAGAACTTACAAAGGGGAAGGACTTAATGGTAACTTTAAAAATTATATATAACTTTAAAATATTTTATATTAAGCTCAGGAGATCTCTCTTTATTTTAGATCAAGAATATGTATTTGAGCATATATGTTATAGAAATTTTACACTTTGACTAGAGTATGACTACTGTAAGATAACTAGGGACCCTGATTATATGCAATCAAGCCTCAACTACAATAGGAGGGCACACAAACCCATACAAGAGACACACCTGGAACACCCAATATAAGTAAACAGGGAGACTGTGCCACTGGGCCCCACAGGAAACCTACTACATAAGGCCACTCTGCCAAGACTGGAGACATAGCAGATCTACCTAATATGTAGAAGCAAACACAGTGAGGCAGCCAAAATGAGATAAAGAAACATGTTTCAAATAAAAGATCAGGAAAAAAAAATCCTAAAAGAACTAAACAAAATGGAGGCAAGCAATCTTCCAGATACAAAGTTCAAAACACAGGTTATATGGATGTTCAATGAACTTAGGGGAAGAATAGATGATCTTACTGAGAACTTCAACAAAGAGATAAGAAGCATAAAAAAGGAGATAGGAAAAAAAACCCTGTCAGAAATGAAGAATACAATAACTTAAATGAGGAATACATTAGATGGAATTATTAACAGATTAGATGAAACAGAGAATTGAATCAGCAATTTGGAAGGCGAGGTAATGAAAAACACCTAGTCAAAACACCAAAAAGAAAAATAATTTTCAAAATGAGGATAGTTTGAGGGACCTCTGGGACTACATCAAGAATAGCAACATTTGCGTCATAGGGGTACCAAGAGAGGAAGAGATAGAGCAAGGAATTGAAAACCTGTTTGAAGAAATAATGATAGATAACTTCCCTAACCTGGTGAAGGAAATAAACATACAAGTTCAGAAAGTGCAGAGAGTCCCAAACAAGTTGAAGCTAGTGAGGCCCACACCAAGACACATCATAAATAAAATGCCAAAGGTTAAAGTCAAAGAGAGAATTTTAAAAGCAGCAAGAGAAAAGCAGTTAGTTACCTACAAGGAGCTCCTATAAGACTGTCAGATGATTTCTCAACAGAAACCTTGCAGGCCAGAGGGATTGACACAAAACAATCAAAGTGATAAAAAACAAGGACCTGCAACCAAGACTACTCCAGCAAAGCTATCATTTAGAATCGAAGGAGAGATAAAGGGCTTCCCAGACAAGAAAATGCTGAACCAGCATTTCTTATAAACCACCAAACCAAGTTACAAGAAAGGTTAAAGGGACATCTTAAAGAAGAAGATAAAAATAAAAAATATGAATAAAAAAAGATCATGAAGAAAATATTTCTCTGACAAAGGCAAACACATAATAAAAGCAGTGGATCAACCAACACTAAAGCTAGTATAAATGTTAAAGGCGAAAGTAGGAAGATTATGTGCAATTACAACAGTAAATTAAGGGAAACACACAAAAAAGTAAAAAAGAGTGACAAAACCATAAACATGGAGGGGGTGACTAAAAATGGTAATGATTTTAGAATGTGTTCAGACTTAAGTGACTGTCAACTTAAACTGCTTTTAACATATCTTGGTATATATGAAGCACATGGTAACCACAAACCAAAAATCTATAGTATAAAAGAAATAAAGAGAAAGGAATCCAAACACAATACTACAGAAAGTCATCAACATACAAGAGAAGACAGCAAGAAAATAAGGCACATAGAAGAGCTACAGAAACAATCAGCAAACAATAAAATGGCAATAACTACATACCTATCAGTAATTACTTTAAATGTAAATGATTAAAAGCTCCAATAAAAAAATGAATGGATAAAGAAATGGTGGTACATATATATACAATGGAATATTACTCGGCCATAAAAAAGAATGAAATCTTACCATTTGTGACAACATGAATGGACTTTGAGGGTATTATGCTAAGTGAAATAAGTCAGACACAGAAAGAAAAATACCATCTCGTTTCATTTATATGTGGTATCTAGTAAGCAAACAAAACAGAAAGAAGCTCAGATACAAAGAACAAATTTATGAGAGGTGGATTGGGGGCTGAGTGAAAAAGGTGAAGGGATTAAGAAGTACAAATTGGCAGTTAGAAAATAATCGTGGGCATGTAAACCACAGCTTAGGGAATATAGTCAATAGTACTGTAGTTACTATGTATGGTGTCAGGTGGGTGCAAGACATACTGGGGAGATCATTTTGTAAGTTATATAAATATCTAACCACTATGTTTTACACCTGAAACAAATATAATATTGAATGTCAACTGCAATTGAAAAAAAATTACACGTATATCATTGTACATTTGGTAGAAGGGCTATAAAAATGGAGTTTCGTGGTGGCCTGAAAGGATACACTCATAGCAGTGTTTGGTAAAGGGGTGCCTCAGTGATGGCCTCAGATGAGAAACAAGAGAGCCTTATCTCTTTCTTCCCATATCTGGTGTCAGAGGTTATAGAGACCACAGTCACATGTGCACCAGTGTCCTAACAGCCCTAGAATACAATTTTTGGCCATCCTTCTTTGAACTCTTACTTTGGCATACATCCTCAAGTCACCAGTGGAAATATAGGAATCTTGACCTAACCCTTAATTTTATTTATTTATTTTATTTTATTTTATTTTATTTTTTAAAGATTTTATTGGGGAATCAGGGGAAGGGGAACAGACAAGTTGTTGTCCTTTTGTTCTTCAGTCTAGTTGTGGAGGACGTTGCTTCACTGGCCCAAGTTGGCACCATCATTGCGCTCTTCCCGGGCGAGGCAGATCAGTCGCCGGCTTCTGGACGGCCGTTCACGGCGGCCAGTGACTCACGGCAGCCCAACTCCAGGTCAAGCTGTTGTTCAGCATCTTAGCTGTAGAGGGCAGTGTCACTGGCCCTCATATGTGGGATCCGAACCAGGGCCCTCTGGCATCCCAAGCCAGTTCTTAACCATCACACCACTTGGCCGGCCCAATTTTATTTATTTTGAATGCTGAGGGGTCTGGGCAAAAGTAGAGGAGATTTCTCTGATTCATCCAATATCACTTGGAGGAGCAGAGGGAAGAGCACTTGTGTCAGTCATAGGGGTCATCACAATTTGAACTTTAATAGGCATGGGTGTTGGGACCCATGGCCCACTACCTGACCAGGAGGTCTTTGGTGGAGAGTCCATCAAAGTTTTGCTTGAGACCCATTGTTGAGTAATTACACCTAGAGATTTCTTTGGGGAAACCCTTCACCAGATTGCCTAGGAGGGCCTGATTACCATTTTTAGGTTGCTCTGTTCACTGGTTGAACAGTACTATCTTGTTTGCAGATACTTTTACCATGCCTGGAAATTTGTCATTTAAGATATGGGTTGTGCTGCAAACTAAGTGACATCACTTTATAAGGAGGTTTATGAGCTAGGTAACTGGCAAAGGTGGTCCGAATGAAACTAGAAATCTGAGTCTGGTTAAAAATTTTATTACTGTCCTCACTCCATGTGACACTAGAGACCACCAGGTGGCTCACAGAGTCATTGGAACCTCTGAGAGAGATGTTTCAAACTTGTTTTCCATGGGCAGGGAACTCATAATGGGTGGGTGGGCCTGTTGGAGCCAAAATAGTACTCAGCTAAGGAAGAGAAGGGCCTCACATGTTCATGCCTTTCATCCCCCTTTTCCTCTGCCTCCTTGGGAAATATGGGAACTGTCAAGTTCTGCAGTGGGGTTCTACAATGACAAGCCCTACAATGTACCCCTCTTCATCACTAAGTTTAACAAGATTACTTCATTCTTCATGGAGGTAAAGTACCTAAGTCTCCAAGGTCTCTTTGAGTTGGTGGGCAAGACAATCTTCAGGTCTCTACATTCTTTTTCATTAAAGTGTAAGTCTCAATAACTCACTGCATTATAGGTTTCTGTTAGTTCCAGAGGCCTGTTAGAGCTAACGGTAGTCATTGGATGCAACTTGGCATGCAGGGTCTCCAACTTTTTTGGACCCATTAGTAGCCACAAAATTGCTTCTCTAGTTTTCTCAGTGCCCATCTATTGAGTCTCTCATTTGACT
This sequence comes from Hipposideros armiger, assembly GCF_001890085.2. NCBI lineage: Eukaryota > Metazoa > Chordata > Mammalia > Chiroptera > Hipposideridae > Hipposideros > Hipposideros armiger. Next base: position 1,626,331 of record NW_017731706.1, read on the forward strand.
CATTGAGCATCTTGGTAGGTGAATCAGAGACTAAAGAGAAATACAGAACCAAAAAGCTTTTGTAAACAATAAAGTAGCACTGTAGAGAGCCCCATGGAATCCTTTAATAATTTATGAGACTCATTTGCCTGACTGGCAAAGTACCCTGTGGTCTCTTGCAAATAATTCAGTAGTACCCCGCTCCCTACCATGTCCGGCACACTCATTAGCACTTTCCAAAATGTTCCTTCCAGAAAGGCATTGTGTTTCCTTGATCACACTGCTCTTTGTGCTAATTTGCTGGAAATGCTGGTCTATTAAGATAACAAGTCAAACTCAAAGTAACAATTAACCTTTATTCATTTATTCATATTATAGATTATAGTCCAGGCAGGGGGAGAGCACTAGCTCCACTAATGTCCCGTTTTACCTCATGAAACAGCACCTGACTAGAGTCAGATACATCAGTGTAGACTGAGGCAGGGGATGGTCTCGCAGCTGAAGGAACTCCAAAGAAAAGGCTTTTGCCATTTTAGGGACCCTGGGGCAGAGGTAGGTAGGACTCTGAACAATATCAACACATTTCCTCATTTGCTCAATCCTATAATGCTTCGCAAATAGTTTCAGAATTGCTTACCACATACCACTAGAAAAACCAACCAACTAAAAAGATTTCACTGTTTGTTTGTGGTTCACCTACCTCTCCCTATTCAACTCTCATGTCCAAGAGTGAGGATTTATGTTAAATACTGTATTGATATGTTACTGCTTTTAGTTTTCCTTCAGCAGTTTCATGTCACTGAGTTTACTTTCTTCCTTCTTATCCTTTGATTCCACCTTCTTATCTTTATTGATTTAATTTTATTTTGATATATGTAGAATATGGGTATGTATTAAAGCTGTATCATTAACATTTTATATATATATATATATATATATATATATATATAGAGAGAGAGAGAGAGAGAGAGAGAGAGAGAGAGAGAGACACACACACACACATACATAGATGGTTTCTATTGGGTCATTTACACTTTAATAATAGAACAAGAAATGAAAATGCATTTGGACAAGGTTATTCATTACAGTATATTTGTAATTGTGAAATATTGGAAACCACATAAATTTTCAAGCAGAGGAGATTGGTTAAATAACTAAGGTGTATAGAATATACTGTGGTATAATATAAATTTATGTTAAATAATGTGTTACAAACAGCAATTTCATAGCATTTCACAGCAATGATGGCAGTTATTTCTTTTTATCCCTGAGACAATATATTGTTTTGAGAGATGAAAGTGCTAGGTGCTGGAGGATGAGCCGCCAACCCGGCCACCTTTGTTGTGTTAAAGCAGTGTTATCTGGTCTCTAGTTCTTAGTGGTGCCCCCAGGAGCACACAGGGACACACCATCTTCTTCATTCTTCGCATTATAGTTCATTGTCATTGATCCCCCCCTCCCAAGGCACGACTCGATGAAGGTGAACCACCCAGGGGACCGACCTGCTGACCCTGACTGAAGTGCACAGGCCCCGCTGCCACTGACACCTCCAAAGTAATACAGAATAGGCGGGGTACCCTTCTGCAAATGGCCGCTGCCCAGAAGCTGGAATCAGCTGGGGACATGAGAGGGAGGGAGAAGACTAAGAGGCAAAGGGGAGAGGCTCGAAGGGGGAGGGAAAAGGCATACGCACCTTGATCATCTACCCTGTGATGACAAAGTGAGGGCCTCCTATGTCACTTCATCTTTATGTCATTCTATTGGTCAATGTTTGATACATAGGCACAGCAGCCACTTTTACCATGTACAAAAATTTATCAGCTAAGGTCTAGGTCTGGACTGTGTCGTGGATGGTTTAACATGATCTTATGAGGAGTTTTTTTTTTTTAAGATTTTTATTGGGGAATTGGGAGATGGGAACAGCGCTGGGGAATTGGGGGAATGGGAACAGACAAGTTGCTGTCATTTTGTTCTTCAATCTAGTTGTGGAGGATGTTGCTTCACTGGCCCAAGTTGGCACCATCATTGCGCTCTTCCTGGGGGAGGCATATCAGTCGCCGGCTTCTGGACGGCCGCTCACTGTGGCTGGCTGCTCACGCTGGCTACTGGCTACACACGGTAGCCCATGGCAACCCAGTGTCACTGGCCCTCATATGTGGGATCCGAACCGGGGCCCTCTGGCATCCCAAGCCAGTTCTTAACCATTGCGCCACTCGGCCGGCCCCTCCTTTACATTTTCATCTCCAGCGTTAGGCAAACTGAAGTAGGAGGTCTGAGTAATATACCTCACAAGATGCCACTGTCACAAAGTTTAACAAGATTGCCTCCTTTATCATGCAGGTGACCCATCCATGTCTTCAATGTCTCTTCAGTTTACTGGGTAAAATGATTCCAAAGGCCTCTACATTATTTGTCATTAAAGGCATGAGTTTCAACAACTCCCTGTGTTGTGAACTGTCCTTTGGTGCCAGGGACCTGCTGGAAGATAACAATAGTTAATGGTTACAGGTAAACTCACAGCATCTCTGATGGTTGTTGGTCCCATCATCAGAGAACTGTAAACAGTAGTTAGGGAATTGTTTCCCTAGTTTTCTAGCGTTCCTCTGTTGGTTGTCTAATTTGACTCAGCATAGGAGCTCAGCCAGGTAATTGGGAGCTAAAGGAAAAAAACAGTTATTCCCCTGAGAACTGAAAGTCTTATATAAATAATCCATTAGAACTCATCAAAAGTGCTTTGTGGCATCCACTAGCATTACCTGAGAGTGCCATCAAATTTTTAGTATCTCCCAAAAGTGCCTTGTAAGAGCTTCAGGTATTTTGCTTTTTCCGAAAGGCACTGTGCTTCATTGACCACCTGCTTGATGTGTCAATTTGTCAGAGACAGATGGAACTGCCAGTTTTTGAGTTGGTCAATTAAGATAACAAACCTTTCTGAAAGTAATAATTAAGTATTTATTCACTTGCTGAAATAGCATAAGCAAGAGCCTAAACAGGGAAGGGCCCTAGCTCCCCCAATTTTTTATTTTCCCCACAGAAAAGCACCAGTTGAGGGTCATGTGGATCAGAACAGACAAGGGGGAATGTCTTACTATAGAAAGAGTGCCCCCAAAAAGGAGGCTCAGGTGCCATGAGAAGTTGAGGGGGGAGGCTGGAAACCTGCTATTGAGATGTCAGCAAGTATGGCTAATTCTGAGGGATTGCTATTGAAACTCTGTGCAGTGCTTCTGTTCTGTTAGTTTTTGGTTGTTTGCTGCAGTATTTGGCTCTTTGGCTTGTAGATGCTTCACTCTGATCTCTGCTTTCATCTTCACATGATATTATTCCAGTGTGCATTTGTCTTGTCCAAATACCCTGTTTTTATAGGGACATCATTCATGTTAAATTAAGGCCCACTCAACTCTAAAGACCTCATTTTAACTTGATTAACTAAATATAGATCCTATTTCCAAATAAAGTCACATTCTGAGATACTGGCAGTAAGGAACTCTACGCATTTTTAGTGGAGAAGGAGGACACAGTTCAAACCATAACAGCCTGCTGTCTGTCCTCTAAATATTTCTATCTTTCCCACATGCAAAATGCATTCACTCCATTTCAACATCCCCAATTCTAACTCTAAAATCTCATCTGAACATCATCAACTCAAAGTTCCAAACCTTATCATCTAAATTATCTAAAGTTATCCGTGAGACATCAGGTATGATTCATCCTGGGGGCAAAATTCCTCTCCATCTGTGAACCTGTGAAACCAAACATCAAATTATGTACTTCTAAAATACAGTGGGGGCATAGGAACGACATTTCAGTTCCAAAAGGGAGGAATTGGAAGGGAAAAAGTAGTCATGGGTCTCAAGCAAGTTTAGAATCTAGCAGAAAAATTCCATTAAATTTTGAGGCTTGAGAATAACCCTATTGTCTCCATGCACTGTTCTCATGGCGCACTGGGGTATGGCCTTGCCCCCTTGCCCTAGGTGGCAGCCTCATCATTGGAAGAGAAGAGGCAACAGCCTAGCCAGCTTTCCAGCCTATGCCCTCTGGGCCTGTGCTGGCAGTGGCAGCCTCACTGGTATTTGAACCACGCTTCAGAATAATTCTTTCCTTTTCTTGTAGGATAACATATGTTCATAGAAAAATGGTTTTATCAACCCATTTTCTGTTTCTAGGATCTTAGAAGTCTGACAGCCTTCCTTTATTTCATCCAATCTCTGTCCCCTTTAGTCCATGCTTGCAGTGTTTCTACTGAAATGATTGATTAGATCCACAACTCACATGTCTAATCTCTTTAGCAAACAGCTATCTAATCACAACCTTCTTGTTCTCTGCAGAGCATGCTTTCTCATTTTTTTTTCATATGCATGGGCTGAGAATTTTCTAAATCCTCATATTCTGGTTCCTTTTGGCTTAATAATTTTCTTTTCAATTTATCTCTTTCCTTTGTCATTTTACTATAACAGCAAGGAGAAACCAAGCTGTGCCTTAAAATTTTTGCTTAGAAATCTCAGCTAAATATCCAAGTTCATTGTTTACAAGTTCTACTTTTCACCCAACAGAACACAAGTCAAGCTCTGGGCCACATTATAACAAGGATTGCAATTCCTCTAGTTTTCAATAACATATTCTTTATTTTCACCTGAGAAGCACAAGAAGCACCTTTTCCCTGCAACACCATTTATTGAAGAGACTGTCCTTTTCCTATTGTATATTCTTGGCTCTTTTCTCATAAATTAATTGACCATATATGTGTGGGTTTATTTCTGGGCTCTCTATTTTGTCCCATTGATCTATGTATCTGTTTTTAATGCCTGTGCTATACTATTTTGATCACTATAGCTTTATAATATAGTTTGAAATCAGGAAGTATGATGCTTCCAGCTTTGTTCTTTCTCAAGATTGCTTTGACTATTTGGGTCTTTTGTGGTTCCATACAAATTTTAGGACTGTTTTTCAATTTCTGTGAAAATACCATTGGAATTTTGATAGGGATTACATTGAATCTGAACCCTAAGAATTGACTTAGGATGGTGAACACAGAATGCAATATATAGATAATGTATTATAGAATTGTACACTTGAAACCTATATATTTTTACTAACCAACATCACCCAAATGAATTTAATTTAAAAATTAATAAATAAATTAAAATAACAAGCCAAAGTGAAAGTAACACTTAAACATATATTCCATTACTGTGATAGTATAAGCAAGAGTCTTAACAGAAAAGGGCCCAGCTTTATCAATGTTCCATTGAATCTGAACATTGCTTTAGGTAGTATGGACATTTGAACAATATTAATTCATCCAATTTATGAGCATAAAATATTTTATTTATTTGTATATTCTTCAGTTTCTTTCATCAATGTCTTATAGTTTTCAGTGTACAGGTCTTTTTTACTTCGTGGTAAAATTGATTCCTAGGTATTTTATTCTTTGTAATGTTATGGTAAATGGGATTATTTTCTTAATTTTTCTTTCTGATAGTTTATTAATACTGTATGCAAATGACACTGATTTTTGTATATTGATTTTGTATCCTGCTACTTTACTGAATGTGTTTATCAGTTCTACCACATTTTTTTTGGGTAGAGTCTTTAAGGTTTTCTATATATAATGTTATGTTATGTGTAAATATTGACAGTTTTACTTCTTCCTTAGATTGCTTCCATATCTTGGATATTGTAAATAATGCTACAGAGAACATATGGCTGCATGTCTTTTCAAATTAGTGTTTTGGGTTTCTTCAGGAAATACCCAGCAGTGGAATTACTGAGTCCTTCTTTGTTTCTTGTTATAGCCTTTGTTTTGAAGTTTATTTTTTTCTGGTATTAGAATTGCTACCCTCAGTTGGTTTTTGGTTTTTTTCGTTTTTGTTGTTGTTGTTGTTGTTTGTTTCTATTTTCACAAAATATCTTTTTTCCATTCCTTTAATTTTAGTCTATGTGTCTTTTGATCTGAAGTGAGTCTCTTATAGGCAGCACATGTAAGGGAATTGTTTTCTTATCCATTCAGCTACTTATGTCTTTTGATTGGAACATTTAATACATTCACATTTGAAGTAATTGTTGATATGTAGCGATTGTGATTTTATTATTCATATTTTTTATCTTTTTTTCTCTTCTTTGTAAAGAATTCCTTTTAACATTTCTTGTAATACTGGTTTGGTGATGATGAGCTCCTTCAGCTATTTCTTGTCTGGGAAGCTCTTTATTGGTCCTGATTCTAAATGATAGCTTTGCTGGATTGTCTTGGTTGTAGGTCCTTGTTTTTCATCTCTTTCAATATTCCTGCAAATCCCTTCTGGCCTTCAAAGTTTCTGTTGAGAAATCAGCTGACAGTCTTATGGGAGCTCCCTTGTAGGTAGCTAACTGCTTTTCTCTTGCTGTTTTTAAGACTCCTTCTTTATCTTTAACTTTTGGCATTTTAGTTATAATGTGTCTTCATGTGGATCTCTTTGGGCTTGTCTTGTTTGGGACTCTCTGTGTTTTCTGGACTTGTATGTCTATTTTCTTTGCCAGGTTAGAAAAATTATTTCTTCAAATGAGTTTTCAATTCCTTGCTCTCTCTCTTTTCTTTCGGGTACCCCTGTGATGGAAATGTTGTTACCCTGGATGTTGTCCCAGAGGTCTCTTAAACTATCCTCATTTATTTATTTATTTTTTCTTGTTGCTGTTCTAATTGGGTGTTTTTTGCTATTTTATTTTTCAAGTCGCTGGTTTGATCCTCTGCTTCATCTAACTTACTGCTGATTTCCTCTAATGTAGTCTTCATTTAAATGATTGTATTCTTTATTTCTGACTCATTTTTGTGTGTGTCTGTGTTTTCTATCTTCATTTTTATGTTTCCTATCTCTTTGTTGAAGTCTTCACTTAGATTACTGAGCATTCTTGTAACCAGTGTTTTGAAGTCTCATCTGGTAGATTGTTTGCTTCATTTTGTTGATTTCTCTTTCTTGAGCTTAGTTTTGTTCTTTTATTTTTGATATGTTTCTTTGTCTCCTTATTATGGCTGTCTCCTTGTGTTTGTTCCTACTTACTAGGGAGAGTGTCTATGTCTCCTAGTCTTGGCAGAATGACCGTCTGTAGTAGGTGTCCTGTGGGGCTCAGTGGCACAGTCTCATGGCCACCTGAGCTGGGTGCTCCAGGTGTGTCCCTTGTGTGGGTTGTGTGTGCCTTCCTGTTGTAATTGAGGCTTGATTGCTGTTGGCACATCAATGGGAGGGGTTCACCCTTAGCTGATTGGTTGTGAGAACTAGCTGTGACTACAGTAGAGGAGTTGTTGTGCAGGGGCTGAACCTATGGAACAGGACTCGCTTAGTGGGACTGTGATGACTGCCAAGTCTGCCCTTTGGATGTGCTGTTTGTGGAGGCAATTGGGTGGTGGTCTGGTGTGGTCTGAAGCTGGCCACCAGGTATGTTGATCCTGGGGCCTCTTGGGTGGTACTCTGGTGCAGGCTAAGGTCAACTGCTGCTTGTGCCTTGCCTGGGCCACTTGGTATGAGCTACAAAATGATCTGCCAATGGCTGCCACTTGTGCTGGGTTTGGAGGTGTCTGGGAGAAGCTAAGCTGTGAACTGAGATCAGCTTCTACTAGTGCCGCAATTGGGACTACTTAGCAAGAGGCATGGCATACACCAAAGCAAGACTCTGCTTGTTTGGGGTTGAGGACCTTTGAGAGATTTTAGGAAAGTGTACAGCATGAGCCAAAACAGGCCGTTTGTATGGAAAAGGCCCTGGAAGAGGTTGGTTGGGCCCACAAATTGGGTTGGGCCAGGTCTCAGGGAATCACTAGGATGGGAAGAATGGTGTTATATTAGCTAGTTTGATGGAGACTCAGATATGGGTCTCATCTGTGAATGCAAGCTGGGTGGGAGTAAGGGCTCAAAAGAAACAATGACTTCTGCCAGGTCTTCTATCAGGGAGAAAGCTGCCCCTCCAGCCCTTGCCCTGAAGCAGACAATTTGATTACTCCCTATATGTCCCCCTGCTGCTTTTTGAGCTGCTGCCCCAGCCATGGAGCTCAGAGCTATTAAGTCTGTCAGCGAGTAAATTCAGGTGTGGACTTTTTAAGGGGAGCTCCTGGGATTCCAGCTTCCCTCCATCTCACTTAGCCACCATCTCCACTGTTTTTCACAGTCAGAAATTAGGGTAACTTCTCTTCCCAGCCCTGGAACCTTGGACTGGGGAGGTTGGTGTGGGGCTGGGACCCTCGTGTCTCAGGGAGCACCTCCACAGCTGAGATATTCCTCCCAAATTTTAACCACTACACGTGGGTGTGAAACCACCTCATTCCATATCTCTACCCTTTTTACAAGTCTCAATGTGGCTCCTTCTGTATCCTTAGTTATAGGACTAACAGAAGTTCTGCTAGATTTCAGGTGATTTTCAAGGATGGTTATTCTGTAGTTTAGTTGTAATTTTGATGTGGTTGTGGAAGGATGTGAGCACAGCGTTTACTTCCTCTGTCATCTTGACAAAAGCCTTAATTTCTTCATCTTATCCTTGTTGATTTAATTTTATTTTTGAAATGTGTACAACTTTAACCCACTTCTAAAGGTAAATATCATGCAAAAGGTATATTTAAGAGTGTCATTTCTTCCTTTCTTTGCTCTTGGGAATCCCAGTCTCTCTTTCACCCGTGTCTTCTTATAGGTAACCAATTATATTCTTGCTTATCTTTCCGTGATGAATTTTCTAGAGTTAATATCTTTCTATTTCTCTCTCAATTTTTTTCTGGTTACTACTTTCTCAACCCAAATTTAGCAAAATAGATGCTTTTTTAAAAGACTTTTTCCATTTAACGTTGTCTCCTAGAAATTCCTTCATGTCAACTTATAGAAATCTTTTTCATCATTTTTACATAAGTATATAAAACACTTTTACCACATTATATACCATAGTATATAATGTACCATAATTTATAGTATATGCCATAGTTTATTCAACCAATACCCTATTCTTAAACATTTAGAAGGTTTTAAATATTTTGAAATTATGAATACTACTATAAGGAATAACCTTGTACATATGCATTTTCATTATTTGTTTTATTATTATGTATTAACAGAATATGAAATATATATGATGCCTCAGAATATTTATTAAATAATGAGAAATTTCAGTAGCACCTGTTAAACATTTCTTATCACTTTCATGTCACATCTAGCATTATGGCAATTTATTTGTAACTATAAAAATAGAGAAAATGCTACTATACATGTTATAAATTTGAAATCTAGAGTTTTCACATAGATCTGCTTTTCCATTTAGTGGACTAAATGCATCTCTTTATGTAGGTCATTTTGGAGTGCCAGATAAAAATCTTGTGCTTGTGAATCAAGATTCAGTGTCAAAACCCCAAATGCAAGTAGAGAAACAAGTAAATTACAGAGGGGAAAGACGCCAGAGTAAGTATAGTAATTCTTGGTAACTTTAAATAATTTTAAACTCATCATTTTTGTTTGAAAACCTATATTTTTGCTTGGTTTATGAGTGTGTATTTGGGTATATATCTATAGAAACTTTATACTCTGTCCTAAAGTGTGAATATCCTAAGATAACTAGAGAACAAAAGCAAAGGTGTTAATACCTTCAGGTTGGTATTTGTAGTCACAAGATTATTTCACAGCCGGAGGACATGCAATCAGTATCCACCAAGGCCTGATAACTGGCAAATAGTATCTGAAAGGGTGTGTACCTTTCAGATGACTCTGGGAGATTACAGGTTCCAGGAGATAATGCCCATGGACACTTCTGACCTGTAGCCCTGTCATTTTGCCTTAGGCTCCAATTGAAAAACTGAAAGGTTGTTGAGATCTTTACTCAAACAGTAAATAGGAGTCAGAGAGGTTTAGGGGAAGGGTAGCCTGGGAGCCTTGTCAGACAGAGGCCACCACACACAGGGTATTCGGGCCCCACACAAAGTTGAGGTCTTCTTGGTAACTTCATAGATGTGTGCCATCAAGTTCTTTGTGTGGAAACTGCTAGTACCATAAAAGTTCCACCAATTGCTAGGTATCTTTTTTTATTTGGGGGACTTAGAGAACCAAATATTGGCAGTCATCTCCTCTGGAATGAGGTGTTGTCCCCTTTCCAGGTCATGTCCAGGAATTTTATTTGGGTGATAGGTCCTTGTACCTTATCTGTATTAATGGCTCAGTCATGTTTCCTCGTGTGTGTCTGCAGAGTCACCATTCTGACCATTCCTTACTGGGTAGTTCCCTTGTCTAGGGCCATGAGGACAATGTCTTCAATATTACGAAAGGCTAGTGTTCCCTACAATAGCAGGACTTTTTCTACATCTTTCCCTACCCATTCATGACAGATAGTTTGGAGAGTTTAGGTTGACTTGTGGAAGAACATTAGTGGTGTATTGCAACCCATTTCGTATCAGAGTAAACTGATCCTGATCATCCATGTGGATAGAGATGATGAAAAGTTTGCGATGTCAATTGTTAATACCAAGTTTCTTTATCTTGAGCAATGGCCTCTGTGACAGTCCCAAAATAAGGTACTGTCAGTGTCCAGGGCTGCACTACATAGATCAGATAAGGCTGTTGAATGGAGAATTACTCTCATGGAAAAATTTGTCACCCTTAAACTCAGAAATTAAGGCAGTTATTTCTTTTTCACTCCAGGCATTAACTATTGTTTTTAAGAAACAACAACACTAGGGCCTGCTAGTCAGGTAGATTTATTGTCTTCCACATGCCCCACTAAAATTTCCCTAACTGGAGCAATTTCCTTCAGGGCTTATGGGCAAAGATGAGCAGGTGTTCACTTAGATTATACATCTATACCAATAATACATTCAGTAGTGGATGCCGTAAAAATGGAGTTTGTAGTTGACCAAAGAGACCCATTCATAGTCAAATCCAGGTAAGGATCTTATTGATGGTGACCTGAGACCCAAAACCAGAAAACATAACTTGTTTTCCTGTCATCCTGTACTGGAGTATGTGAGTCACAGTTGTCTCACACTAGTATCCAAAAGGCCCAGAAATGGGCCTCCTCACCTCTCCATGGAACTCTGACCCTGGGATACAACCTGTGGTCCCCACTGGGTATGGATGTACCTGCTCTAACTCCTGGTCTTCTTCATTGTTGAAAGCTGGGAGTGCTTGGTGAAAATTGGAGGAACTAACCTATTCATCTCCAAATTCGCAGCAGTGGGTGGGAGGAGGCCGAGGGAATAACACTTTTATTAATCATAGGGGTTCTTAATGTGCAGACCCTAGTGGGGCTACCTTCTGTGGCCCCCATGGCCCAATACCTGGCCATCAACCTTCTCTTTGAGAATCCACTGTTGAGTAAACAAACTCAGAGAGCTCCTCAAGAAGCGTCACCCAGGAGACAATGCATGATTACCATTTCCTACTGCTCTCTCTGCCTGTCAGTCTTTATTATTTGGGCAGCAGCTGTTGTTTTCCATGCCTAAATATATGTCAGTTAAGTGCATATTTTGTCATAGAACATATCACCTGACCTTATGAAATGACATTTGATTGAGCTCTGTAACCATCAGGAATAGCATGAACAAATCTAGAAACCTGAGCCAGTAAACAATCTTATCTACTGTACTTACTCATTATTGTAAAACTAAGGGACCACCAACATGGTTCACAGGGCACTATATCCTCTGCAATGGTGGTCCATATATGATTTTAGAAGTAGTTTCATGCCCAAAACAAATAGCACCCAGCTGAGGAAGAGGAGGGCCTCAGGCTTTGCTTCTCATCTTTCCCCTTTCTTCCTTCTCCTTCAGCAAACCCCTTAAGGAGGGGTTCTCTAGTGACACACTCCACTAAGTACCACTGCCCCTCACTAAGTTTAAGAAGATTACCTCTTTCATCATGCAAGCGTACAACCCAAGTCTCTAAGGTCTCTTTGGGTAACTGGGCAAAGCAAACCCAAAGAATTCTATTCAATCAGTTAAATCACAGTTCTCAATAGCTTGCTATGTTGTAGGCTGTCTATTGTTATCTGGGACCTCATCAGAGCTAAAAACAAGCATTGGGTGCAACTTAGCTTGCAGAGTATGTGAGAATTCTTAGTCCTGTCATCAAAGGACAATAGCAGTAGCCAAAGAATTGCTTCCCTAGATTCCCCAGAGCCCCTA
>NW_017731706.1:1640936-1642050 GCF_001890085.2 Hipposideros armiger
ACCACCCAAAGTCAAATCTCCTTCCATTTGTTATCAACTTGTATGAATCTTTCATACATTTTGAATATTAATGTTTATTGGATATATGATTTGCAAGTATCTTCTCCCTAACCCAGTAGGTTACTTTTTAATTTTGTTGATGGTTTTCTTCACTGTGCAGAATCTTGTTAGTTTGATATAGTCCCATTTGTTTATTTTTACTTTTACTGCCCTTGACTTTGGCGACAGAACCAAAAAAAAAAAAAAGTCCATGTCAAGGAGATTACGACCTATATTGTTTTCTAGGAGTTTTATGGCTTCAGGTCTTACATTTAAGTCTTTAATCTATTTTGAGTTCATTTTTGTATGTGGAATAAAATAGTGATCTAGTTTCATACTTTTGAATGTAGCTGTCTAGTTTTACCAACACAATTTATTGAAGAGAGTGCCTTTTCCCCACTGCATATTCTAACTGTTTTTATCTACATGAGTAAGACTACATACATAGGTTACTTTTTGGGTTCTCTATTCTGTTCCATTGATCTATGGCTCCGTTTTTTTTTACCAATACTGTTTTAAATACTATAACTTCATAGCATAGTTTGAAGTCAGGTAGGTAGCATGATACATCCTGCTTTGTGCTTACTCAAGATTGTTTGGCTATTCAGGGTCTTTTGTGGTTCCATACTAATTTTAGAATCATTTAGTTCTGTGAAAAATGCCATTGGAATTTCTATTGGAATTGCATTGAATCGGTAAATTGCTTTGGGTAGTGTGGGCATTTTAGCAGTAACAATTCTTTCAATCCATTAGAATGGCATATCTTTCCTATTATTTGTGTCTTCTTCAACTTCTTTCATCAGTGTCTGATAGTTTTCAATGCACAGGTCTTTCACCTCTTCAGTTAAATTTATTCCTAGGAATTTTATTCTTTTTGATGCAACTGTAAATAGGGGTGTTTTGTTTTGTTTTTTAATTTCTCTGCTGGTTTGTTGTTAGTGTATAGAAATGCAACAGATTTTTGTATATTAATTTTGTATCCTGTAACTTCACTAAATTTATTTATTCTAACTTTTTTTGGGTAGTCTTTAGGGTTTCTATATAAACTATAATGTCATCTACAAATAGAGTTCTC
>NW_017731706.1:1644915-1645989 GCF_001890085.2 Hipposideros armiger
TTTGAATGTTTGTTAGATTTCACTAGTGAAGTCAGCTGGTCCTGACTTTTGTTTGTTGGGAGGTTTTAAATTGGTTATTCATTCTCTAGTAATCTGTTTATTCAGATTTTCTATTTCTTCATGGTCAGCCTTGGAAGATTATATGTTTCTAGGAATTTATCCATTTCTTTTAGGTTATCTGATTTGTTGGCATATAATTGTTCATAGTAGAGTCTTATGATCTTTGATATAAGTGAAGTGTTAAAGTACCCTACTATTATTATATTGTTGAAATTTTTCCACTTAGATCTGTTAATATTTCCTTCATACATTTTAGTGTTTCTATGTTGGATGCATGTAGATTTTAAAATATTATATCTTCTTGCTTGATTGCCCCCTTTATCATTATGTAATGCCCTTCTTTCTGTTTTGTTACAGTAGTTGTTTTAAAGTCTATTTTGTTTATATGAGTATAACTGCACCAGCTTTCTTTTTGTTTTCATTTGTGTGGCATATCTTATTTCATCTCTTTACTTTTAATCTCTGTGTGTCCTATTTCTGAAATGTGTCACTTTTAGACAGTATATTAATGAGACTTTTAAAAAATCCATTTAACCACTATATGTCTTTTGATTGGAGCTTAGTTATTTACATTTAAAGTTATTGATAGGTATGTTCTTACTGCCATTTTGTTCATTGTTTTTTTGGTAATTTTGAAGTTTATCTTTGTTCCTTTTTCTCTTTTAATCTTTTCCAGTGGTTTGCTGACTTTTTTAATGTTATGTTTAGATCCTTTTTTAATTTTCTTTTTTTGTATCTGCTATAGGTTTTTTTCCTTTGTGATTTCTGTGAGGTTCACATATAACATCCTGTGTATAAAATGGCCTATTTTTTTGTTTTAGTTAATTTTACTACTTTTGTCTTTTAACCTTCATATTAGCATTATATATGATTAATTCACTACTTTTGCTATATATTTACCTTTATAAGGGAGATTTTTACTTTCATATGTTTCCTTGCTTTTAATTAGTGCCATTTCTTTTCAGCTTAAAGAAGTTCCTTTAATATTTCTTATAAGGCTGTTTTGGTGATAAT
>NW_017731706.1:1647825-1649653 GCF_001890085.2 Hipposideros armiger
TGAATGTTTAAATTTTAAAAATCTATTACATTAAAAGACACATTACCATTAATCTCCCTCACTTCAAACACACTTACCCTATCATTCTTGCCACTTTCTGAAACAGTCCTGGAAGTCTTCTTTCGTGAGTGTCTTTAGTTGCGCTGTCATGGCTGCCTCAATGTCCTGAATCATTTTGACTTTGGGGAAGAGCCAGAAGTCACACAGTGCCAAATCTGGTAAATAAGGTGGATGAGGATACACCATAATGTTTTTATTTGACATAAATTACCATATACCAGAAGTGATGTGTGACACGGAGCGCTGTCATGATGGAGGATGATTTATGGCACACTTTAAAACACACCTTCTCTCATCCATAGCTCACACTCACCTGACTGCACCAAACCAGTTAAAACTTGTTACACACACTGTTACTAAGGTTCCACGCACCGCTTCCTGCATTAAAGATTCCTGCCTTTCCGTTGGATGGCACTCGGCAACAGCATTCACCATAATTTGTGATCACAATGGAAAGGCTCTGTCTCACACATTGCTTTTGTATGGCAATTTATTTCAAATAAAAACATTACAGTATGACCTCATCCACCTTATCACTGGATCTGGCACCATAGGACTTCTGGCTCATCCCCAAAGTCAAAATGACCATGAAAGAAAAACGTTTTGAATTGATTCAAACATCAAGGCAGTGCAACTAAAGACACTCATGAAAGAGGACTTCCAGAACTGCTTCAGAAAGTGACAAGATGATGGGATAAGTGTATTTGAAGTGAGTGGGAGTATTTTGAGGGGGATTAATGGTATGTGTCTTTTACTGTAATACTTTTTTTTTAAACTTAAACATTCACTATATTTTTTTTATCACACCTGGTATAAGCACATTTCTGGGAGGTATCATTAAGCTCTGGTAAGGCCAAGGGGATGTGCAAGGCTGGTGTCTCTTTATTTACATTCCCTGGGAGTGCTTTAGTAGCCTCTAGATGTATAGGAAACCTGAAGCCTATCTCCCAGGCTGAAGCTCTAGGATAAGTAAATAGGCCTTTTTCACAGGGAGACTGGGGAGTGTGGTTTAGTCTGTTCTTTGTTCAGTGCCCTGAGACTGGTAGCCTGCTAAGAACTTTTTATGATGATTTTAGTCCTCTGGAGCCCAGGAGCATCAGCCCTCTTGGTCACTAGGGCCAGGTAATCAAGGGACATCTCTTGTGGATTGTGCATACCTGCTAGTTTTAATGAGCCATTTGGGGAATGTAGGGAGTAGGGCACACTTGCCATCTTCAGCAAGGCAGCAGGAAAATATGTTGACTGCATGAGACCATGGGCTTTTGGTGATGCAGCAGGAGAGTGTCTTGTCTGTGTACACATGCCAGCTTTAGGTCGGCAGCGGGACAGTGTCATGACTGTGCCCACCTGCCCCAGCCACAGAGTGGGGTAGTGCTACAAATACTCATGCTCTCCAGTTTCAGCAAGGTAACTGGGACAGTGACTTGACCACTTGCCCTCACCTGTCCTAGCAAGGCAGTGGGAAGGCGCCATGTCTGTGCTAACCTGTCTGTGTTAGCAAGGCAGGCAGGGAGTGCAAAATTGGCGGTTGCCAGTGACTCCATTTCCAGAGAGAGTTTCAGCTGTACTCTGCCCCTCCAGCAGATGCTTTAAAATTAGCAAATGAAACTCCATATATAGTCTAGGTGCTTTAAAACTTCTGCTTTTGTGCTAGGTCCCAGAGCAAGTGAGACTGCACTGAATTCCTATAAAACAGCGGTTCTCAACCTGTGGGTCGCGACCCCTTTGGGGGTCAAACGACCCTTTCACAGGGGTCGCCTAAGACCAT
>NW_017731706.1:1651368-1653653 GCF_001890085.2 Hipposideros armiger
AATAGCCATTCTGACTAGTGTGAGGTGGTATCTCATTGTGGTTTTATTTGCATTTCCCTCATGATCAGTGATGTTGAGCATCTTTTCATGTACCTGTTGTCCATCTGTATGTCTTCATTGAAGAAATGTCTGTTCATGTCCTCTGCCCAGTTTTTTGTTCAGACTGTTTATTTTTGTTGTAATTGAGTTATATGAGTTCCTTATATACAATATTTTGGATATCAACTCCTCTTTTTTTTTTTTTTATATAGCTGAGCCATCCTGCCACCTGTTGGCAGCTCAGTTCAGGCCAGGCATCGAACCACTGTTGCTCAGAGCTCGCACTCTTGAGCGAGCTCATCACCAACTGAGCCACTCGGTGGATATCAACTCCTTATTGGATATATCATTTGCAAACATTTTCTCCCATTTAGTAGATTGTCTTTTAATTGTGTTGATGGTTTCCTTAATTTTGAAGCAGCTTTTTAGTTTGATAAAGTCCCATTTGTATATTTTTGCTTTTGTTTTTCTTGCTTGAGGGAACATATCCATAAAGATATTGTTAAGATGGATATCAAATAGTTTATTAACTGTGTTTTCTTATAGTAGTTTAATGATTTCAGGTCTTACATTGGTCTTTAATCCATTTTGAGTTTATTTTTATATGTGGAGTAAGAGAGTGGTCCTGTTTAATTTTTCTGTGTGTATCTATTGAGTTTTCCTAACACTACTTATTTAAGAGAGTGTCATTTCCCCATTGTCTTCTTTGTCGTAGATTAATTGACCACATAAGCAAGGGTATACCACTGAACTCTGCATTCTGTTCTATTGATCTATGTGTCTGTTTTTGCACCAGTACCATACTGTTTGGATTATCATAGCTTTGTAGTAGAGTTTGAAATCAGGGAGTGTGATACCTCCAACTGTGTTCTTTCCTCTCAATATTGCTTTGGATGTATGTGCTGTTTTGTGATTCCATATAAATTTTAGGATTATTTGTTCAAGTTCTGAGAAGTATGCCATTGGTATTTTGATAGAGATTGCATTGAATCTGTAGATTGTTTTGAGTAGTATGGACATTTTACTGATACTAAACCTTCCAATCCATGACCATGGTATATCTTTCCATTTATTTGTGTCCTTTTCAGTTTTGTTCTTAAGTGTCTTATAGTTTCCATAATAGAGGTCTTTCACCTCCTTGCTTAAATTTATTTTTAGGTATTTTATTCTTTTTGATTCAATTATAAATTGGAACTTATTTCTCCTTCCGATAGGTTATTATAAGTGTATAGAAACATGATTTCTGTATGTTAATTTTGTATCCTGCTACTTTATTCATTTATTAATTCTATTAATTTTTTGGTGGATTAATTAGAGTTTTCTATATATAGTATCATGCCATCTGCAAATAGTGACAGTTTTACTTATTCCATTCCAATGTATATGCCTTTTGTTTCTCTTTCTTGTCTGTCATGGTAGAACATTCAATATTATATTGAATATAGTAGTTAGAGTAGGCATTATTGTCATGTTCCTGATCTTAGAGCAAAAGCTTTCAGTGTTTTACAATTGACTGCCATGTTAGCTGTAAACCTGCCATATGTAACCTTTATCATGTTAAGCTAAATTTCTTGTATACACTCCTTGTTTAGAATTGTTATCGTAAATGGATATTAAGTCTTTTTTTTGTATTTTTAAAGAATTTTAAAAAGACTTTAATTAAAATATAGCTGACATACTATATTATATTAGTTTTAGGTGTACACAATAGGCATTTAACATTTATATACCTAAAGAAGTGATCATCATGTTAAGTCCAGCAAACATCTGACACTGTACCATGCTATCACAATATTATTGGATATATTCCCTACTTGTATGCTTATGTTACATCCCCATGACTTATTTATTTTATACCAGGAAATTTGAACCTCTTATTTCCCTTTATCCTTTCACCTTTTTTAAATTTTGGAATTACAGTTGACAGTCAATATTTTTATATTAATTTCAGATGCACAGTATAGTGGTTAAATATTTATGTAATTTAAGAATTACATAAATATAATTTTTATGTATTGACTAGTCATAAAAATGTCATGACTAGACTAGTACTAGTATGTCATTAGTACTACTGTGCTAATGGTAGTACTAATAGTTATATTAGTATAACTAATATACTAATATTAGTATTATTATATTACTAATAATACTAATTAGTATTATTAGTTACTACTACCATAGTTATTACCATATTATTGACTATGTATGTCAATACCATATTATTGACTATGTATGTCAATACCATA
>NW_017731706.1:1658328-1660845 GCF_001890085.2 Hipposideros armiger
TTAGGTGATCTGTTGTTGGCTACATAAATATTAATAATTGTTATGTCCTATTAAATTGATCCTTTTATTATTATGTAATGACCTTTGTGTTTTGAGGCAGTTTTGATTAGTCTTTTTTTCTCTGATATAAGTATAGCCTCCTCTGCCTTCTTTTGGTTACTATTTGCATGAAATATCATGATTGTTTGTGATTCTTATAGCCTTGTATTGGTATCTGTGAATTTTAAAAAATTGTCATCTCTTCAGTCTTTACATACTGATTTCAGCAAGAAAACTCTTTATTAGTCACTCTGGTCAGAAATTCTCAGCACCCTAGCCCAGCTGCTAAGATCTGTGTGAGGGCAGACCTAGTGTCTGTGTCCATGGGAGCCAGCCTGTGGCTGGGGTTCATTGTTTTGTGCCTGGTATCTGGGTGCACAAGGGAAAGTCTGCATCCTGGGTCTGGGAGGGTGGGACTGGATTCCTGGTCCATGGGGGCTAGTCTGGCTCCAGAGTCTACTGGGGCGGGCCTAGAGACTTTGTAAATGTGTGCTGGCCTGGAGCCTGGCTCCATGGGGGCCAGCCTCGTGCTAAGTTCCACAGGAATGGACCTGAAGTATGCATCCATAGGTGTCAGCCTGGAATCTTATTCTGTTGGGGCTGGCCTAGAGCCTGAGTACTCAGAGTGGGCCTTGAGTCTGGATCTATGAAGACCAGCCTGGCACCAAAGTCTACTTAGGTGGTTCTGGAGCTAGAGTCTCTGAGAGTGAGCCTGGTGCCTGGATATGCAAAGGTGGGAATGTGACATGGGTTTGTGGAAGGCAGTTTGGCACCCGGAACCACTGAACGCCTGGGTCCACAGGTCTGAGTTCATCCTTGGGTCTATGGGGCAGTCCTAGAGCGTAGATCCATGGGGCCAGGCTGGAACATGGGTCTGTAGGAGCTGTCTTGATGTTGAGGTAGACATGGAACCTGAGTCCTCAGGATACATTGTAGTTGAATTTGCATCTAGGTCATAGGGATCAACCTAGATCCTGGTTCCTAGGTTGGTGGGGCAGGCCCAGAATTTGGGTCCATGAGTGCCAACCTGGCACCAGCCAGGTGCCAGGTTTACTTTAGCAGGCCTGGTGCCCGGGGTTACAGTGAAGTCAGATGCTCACTCCACTTTCTTTCCCCCATGGGAGACTTACTGAATATAGGGCAAACTCTTTCAATATGGCACTACACAATCTTGGGGGAAAGATGACATGGTTAAAGTGAAACTGTCTGTCCTACACTTTTTGTTGTGATTTTTCTTGTTTCTGAGCTCCATCCAAGTGCTATAATCTCTCACTCTGAATTCCAGAGCTCTTGTGAAGGTATTTTCATGTGTGGATGGTTGTCAAATTGCTGTTTCTCTGAGGGGACAAGGACTAGAACCTCTTTTCTGACAATTTGCTGACATTGCTCTAGCTCTAGCATTTTTTTTTCTTAGAATTTTCATCTCTGTGTTTACATTGCCTATCTGTTATTGCATGTTGTCTACTACTTTTTCTTTTTATTAGAGCCCTTAGCAAATTAATCAAAGTTTTAAAAATTCCCAGTGTGATAATATCAACATCCCTGCCATCTCTGAGTCTAGTTCTGATGCTTTTTGGTCTCTTCAAACTATTTTTTTGGTCTTTCAGTGTGCCTTGTAATTTTTTGTCAAAAGCTGGACATGATATCGTGGGAAAAGGAACTCTAGGAAATAGGCCTTTTGTGATGTGGTGGCAAGGTCTGAGAGAAGGGGGAAGTGTTTGATAGTCTTATGGTTAGTTCTCAGGCTTTTTGTGAGTGACGGGGCAGTGAACTTCACCAGTGCTTCTCAGCTGCACTTTACTTAGTTGGGACTGGATAACTATAGCAGGCTGAAGTTGGGTATTTCTGTCCCCTTATGTATAGGATAGAGGGGTTGAATTTGGGTATTTCCCATCACCCAAGTTGGTTAGATTCTGATAAAACTCAGCAAGTTTGGCTTTGGTGAAACAGTTCTGAGGGCAGCTTTTTAAAGGAAGAACAGACTGCTCTGGTATATTTCAAAATGGTTGCTTTTCCCCTCCCCCTTTTGAAAGCACAAAGGAATATTCTCTAATATTCACTGTGAGAGTTTGGTAGAGCTTCTGGAGGCAAAACTCACAAAGTATGAAAGACCCACTATGACTGGGCCTCCCTGGAGGTTTTATCTCTCAGACTTCTCCACACTAAGCCTGCAGGATTTCATCAATTGCAATTCAAGTTTTCTTACCCTAGTACTGGTTCCCACCGAAGTTCCTGCTCATAATTTTTGCTCTGTAATTTTTGATTCTCTGTATATTCCTATCTGTCTCTCCAATTTTGGGGAGCAGTTTGCCCCATGACTTCAATCCTCTGAGGGATCTAATAAGAGTCGTTGATTTTTTCAGTTTGTTTAGCTTTTTATTTGTTAAATGGAGCGATGACTTCCAAGCTGTTTACATGCCAGGCTGGAAATTGAGTTTCATTTTGGTTTTCTATTTTCCCTACATTTTGTAAATATAT
>NW_017731706.1:1661630-1664488 GCF_001890085.2 Hipposideros armiger
ATGTTATGTTTTCATGTGTAGCTGTATTTTGTTCATTTTCAATGTTAAATAATCTGTTGTAAGAATGTACTACTAATTGCCCAATCTATTACTAATGGCCATGTATGCCAAAGCCTCTTTGGAGAAGAGATGGCACAAATAGAATAATTTGAGGAGACTTTAATGAAAGAACTGTTTATAAAGGAAAGAATATCTAAGGAAATCATAAGGAATAGTGTAGCCATCAGTGATTGCTGTAAGATTATGTAGTTCTTTCAGAGCAACCTCTACTTCCGCAATAAAGTGTTAAGAAGGAGTTTGTCTTTAACGTTATTGGATATAGGGCGTCTCACACCACTGCAATTCAGTGGTAGCAGCTTTATGAATGCGAGGCCTACTGCAAAAGGTACGACGACAGCAGCCTTAACTTCTTCAGCTGGTTCTCTGACCACAGCTTTGAAGGATCTGACAGGATTGCTGAGATTGACCGTAAGGATCTGTGACCCCATCCCCTGCAGTACTCTATGAGGAGCAAGGCACAGAGCGGGGAACAGAGAGGAGGACAGGAAATAAGTGAAGAACGTTCAGGCGGTGAGACATACAGAGACGGAGAAATCAATAAGCCTGGAATAACATTGAAAGATAAATAAACAGCATCGAGTGTGGAAAAAAAAAAGAATTAATGAACATAAATCATTGCTGCTACAGTTGCCACTTCTGTAACTAGTTACAAAGGCATTTAATCAGCGCTGCCTTCCCCCATCACACTTCCATATGCTCATTAATCTTTGTCGCTACCTTCGCTAGATAGGATTCTTTATCTGGTTAGGTAACCCAAGCCTCTATTCCTATAAGAGCTGATACCTTGGTGGTTTTATCTTTATTAGGTTGTTGCATTTTTTCCATTTGTCATGACTTTTGAGCAAGGAAGTATTATAAAGGTGACCCATGAATCCCCTGGGTTCCAAATATAGTAGTCCTTCTAGCCTCCACTAATTAGGAACAACTCAATTCCCCTCTGATTACTGGGATCAATCCTGTGGCCAGTGCATCAATCTCTCTCTGCCTATTGATTTAATGGCGTGCAGGCACCAAATGGCAAGAGGGCAATCTCAGCTTCTAGTTTATTGAACATATGACCATTATTGAGTGGGAGATTTCTTCCCTTGGGCATGAGGACCTCTGTAACATATTTAACAAAGGTCATTGGGAAAGAAAGTAAAACTTATTTAACTGGGTTATTAGATATATGAGATGTATTGTTTGGCTATTGGGTAGATAGGGCTATATATTGGTATCTGGTTTAAGGCATATGTTGCATCCTATATATCAGCACTGCAATCTCTAAGGGTGCTGTCAATAGATGTTATAGTAACTGAAAATTCACCCAGCCTAATGTCTAACATACTGATGGCAAATCTCTGCCCTCTCTATGAAAGGAAGTTTAGTGGAATCCATCTGCCACCAGGTGGTTTCCTGACCCCCCTGAAAAATGATACTATATTGGAGAGCTCAGTTTTGGCCTACACTCTTGAGGGTTCAGCACTCAGCAGTGTGAGGATCCAGATCATTCTCAGCGAGGAAAACTCTGTATTATTAAGTCTATGCAGATACACTGTCACTGCCACCATGGCCTCTTGGTACTTTAGGTCCATGAAGTAAGCACCAGTGTAGCAGAGACATGAGGCTGACTGACATTCATAGGACAAACTATGTAGTTGAGAGCTTACACTATTATAAATGCCTCCTTGTGCATATTTACATGGGGCATAAATATCATTATGCATTCTCATTCTATTCTAGGAAGTCTTAGACATAAATTTCCCCAAAACTTCCTTGTTGTCATTTTTTCAGTCTTCATTTTTCCAAGTCTCTGAGCACCTGGCCAAATCCATTATCACCTACCCCCAAACCTCAGATAATCTCTAGTTCTACATATAGTGGGCCTTATATATACTGCCCAAAGTTCTGCCCACAAGAAGGATTTCTCCTTACGACTGTCTTTCAGGACCTCCCTTTACTGTGACTACAATACAGTGTCAAACTAAGGGTTAGTATATAAAATACATAAAATAATAAGCAATTTAATATGAAAATAGGCAAAAGATAGAAATAGATTGTGAAGCTGTGTTAATTCTCAATGTTATTAGTAGGAAAATATAATGATTAAAAATTCTTAAGTATTTCAAAAATATTATCATTGACATTAAATAAATGTACCCATAAAATTCTGAATTATTTTAATGTTTAGATTTTTCCTTAAGAGTTATCACAATTTTACCTCCCTTGGTCTGAGCCTTCTGTTCTTAACCTCCCATATTTGTTTTTATCTCTCCATTCATTCATTCATTCATTCATTTCTGAGGTTTTTGAGTTGGGTGAATGAGAAGATCATATCTTGTGTTTACTTCACTGACTTGTTCATGCATGTTAATTGTATTACCATTTATAAGAGTTAATTGATGGTTATTCAGATATGCAATTTAATATGGAAAATTACCAGCTTAATGAAATAAGAAGAAATATGTCATGTTTCAACAAACTTTTAGAGTAAATGTATGTAGATGTATGTTTCCCTTCAAAGTATTTCAAACATCTATTTTGTAAATGAGAAGATTGTTCAGATGACAGATAAAAATCTTTGCCAGTAGACTCAAAATCAAAAGATCATCTTCAAATTAAACACACAATTGCCAAAGTAGAAATACTTAGTATATATAATATTAGCAAATTTAAAGTTTAATCACATAAATATTCATATTCAGAAGAATAAATTTGGAATGTATTCACAAATGGATATCAACTAATCAGTTTTGATTTCTGTATCTGGACCTGAATAATAGTAGTAGTAGTAATAATAATAATAATAATAATAATAA
>NW_017731706.1:1670143-1672786 GCF_001890085.2 Hipposideros armiger
AAAAAAATCATCATGTTTGGCTGGACTCACAAAAGATCCCAGACAGCCAAAGCAATCCTGAGGAAGAAGAAGGCCAGAGGTATCACACTCCCTGACTTCAAAGGGACAATAATCAAAGTAGCATGGTATTTAGACACACAGGCCAAGGGACTACAATTGAGAACCCAGAAATAAGCTCACATATACAGGGGGTGCCAAAAATGTATACACATTTTAAGAAAGGAAAAAACTGTATTAAAATTGTAATACAAAGAACGACACTAGCGTTCATTTGATTAAAACCATCTTTTGAGCAAACATCATACTATACATTGCTACTGTAATTCAATTCAACTTTGAAAAGTAATACATAGATAACATCTCTTAAAATGTGTACTTTTTTTGTCCTCCATGATATATTGGCAGATAATTTTCAACAAAGGAGCCAAAAATATACAATGGAGAAAAGAAAGCCTCTTTAATAAATGGTGCTGGGAAAACGGGAAAGCCACATGCAAAAAAATGAAACTAGATTGCTACTCGTCACCATATACCAAAAATAACTCAAAATGGATCATAGACCTACATATAAAACCTGAAACAATAAATTGCATAGAAGAAAGCATAGGTACTAAACTCATGCACTTTGGGTTCTCAGAGGATTTTGTGAATTTGACCTCAAAGGCAAGGGAAGTAAAAGCCAAAATAAATGAACGGGTCTATATCAAGTTAAAAAGCTTTTCCACAGCAGAAGAAACCATCAGTAAAACAAACAGGCAACCCATCAAATAGAAGAAAATATTTGCAAACAACACCTCCAATAAAAGGCTAATATCCAAAATATGTAAAGAACTCATACAAACCTCCCTCCCCCATCCCCACAAAAAAAATCCAATTAGAACATGGACAGAGGACCTGAACAGTCACTTCTACCAAGAAGACATACAAACAGCCAAAATATACATGAAAAAATGCTCAACTACACTAGCTATTAGGGAAATGCAAATAAAAACTACAATGAGATACTACCTCACACCTATTAAAATGGCTATTATCTACAAGAAAAGTAATAACAAGTATTGGAGAGGCTGTGGAGAAAAAGGAACCCTCATATACTGCTGGTGGGAATGTAAATTGGTATAGTCACTATAGAAAACAGTATGGAGGTCCTTAAAAAAAATAAGACTAGAATTCATATGACCCAGCAATCCCTCTTCTGGATATCTACCCCAAAAATCCGAAAGCATTTATCCATAAAGATATATGCACCTTATGTTCATTGCAGCATATTCATATTGGCCAAGACATGGAAACAACCAAATTGTCCTTCAGTAGATAATTGGGTAAAAAAGATGTGGTACATNTAATACCTATTAGGAAGAGTCTGAGGAAACATATCTCAATATTGTAAGCAAATGTATATAATAACTAAACATTTTCAGGAAACCTATATGAAAACTTTGTCAATTATAATAAAAATATACTTATAGATATCAATGACTTTGGAAACGTACAGCCCATTTGACTCAAATATATTTTATTATTTCTTTTAATTTTTATAATAAAAGATACGTATGACAAATCTATACTGACAAATCTGTATGTTTAGTCATAGATGAACTATTAGCTGAAAATCATTATTTCTGTTTCATATATTAACAACTTTGTTAGAACTAGGTAATTGTTGAAATGAAAATGATTCACATTTTTGTTGTGTTCATACTTGTAGTAGGAATATCTTTGGTTGCTTCACCATAAATCAAGGTGTTTGTTGAGACAGAAATATATTCTATATTGGAGAGAGTAAATTTCTAGGAGTAAATCTATAATTCTAACTTTTCAAATAATTTTATTAGTATTAACATAAAAATTAATGGCCTTTCGAAGTCAGAGGCATGAGGCATTTATTGAGATCAATAAGAATAGCTATTCAGATTGCACTGATTCAGGAAGAAGCCCAGATAAGGGTTCTGATTAGGAGACAATTATATTTATGAGAAAGGGAAGGAGAACAATTACATCAATAGAAAGAACCCATTTCCATTGATGCAGATAACATAGTGATGTTAATTCTAAACAATATTTAAAATTTTCCATCCAGTAGTCATCAGTCCAGTAGTTATAATAACTACATCTCTTTATTTTGCAAACAGTTCTTTTGCAAGGCATGACGTTGTTTAGGCCCAGTCCAGAGATTTTTTTGCTCTGTTTTAACATTCCAAAGATTTGAGGCATAAGAACTGCAAAGCAGTTCCTCTGGCATGGCAGCTTCAGGTCTGTTTTAAAATGGCTCTGTTTATATTGTTGTTTACATTAGGAACAGATGTTAAAATTTGTGAAATGAACTTTGGCATTTATTATTTTTATATTACTTGATGTAATCTGTAAAAATATTTGCCTAACCTTCAGACATTATAATCTTGGAGTTAGGCTACAGTTGATACGTTACAATAGTGTTTCTATATTTATTGATTAAAAGTTTTTTGTATTTAATTTACTGGTTTGTTTGTTTGTTTGTTTTTGTAGATCAGGATATGAGTAAATACTCAGATGGGAGTTTTACACTTGGAGATCTAGAACTAGCTACCCAACGATTGACAGGTATGTAAGATACTGATA
Organism: Hipposideros armiger; assembly: GCF_001890085.2. Taxonomy (NCBI): domain Eukaryota; kingdom Metazoa; phylum Chordata; class Mammalia; order Chiroptera; family Hipposideridae; genus Hipposideros; species Hipposideros armiger. The sequence continues at coordinate 1,672,742 of NW_017731706.1, forward strand.
AACACATTTAAAAATAGTAGTCATAAAACACTTGACAATTAAAAA
>NW_017731706.1:1676046-1677362 GCF_001890085.2 Hipposideros armiger
CCCTCTTCTGGATATCTACCCCAAAAATCCGAAAGCATTTATCCATAAAGATATATGCACCTTATGTTCATTGCAGCATATTCATATTGGCCAAGACATGGAAACAACCAAATTGTCCTTCAGTAGATAATTGGGTAAAAAAGATGTGGTACATCTATACAATTGAATATTACCCAGGCATAAGAAAAGATGAAGTACTGCCATTTGTGACAACATGGATGGATCAAAGTTATCATGCTAAACCAAATAGAGAAAAAAATCGAGAACTACAATATATAATTTTACTCATATGTGGGATATAAACTGAAAGGAACTAACAAACAAGACAGACAAACAAAAATTATGTACACAGATAACAGTTTAGTGTTTACCATGGGGAAAGGTGGGGGGGGGAAGTATGGTGGTAGATGAGGGTAAAGGGGGTCAAATATATGGTGATGGAAATAGAACTGACTCTGAGTGGTGAGCGCACAATGCAATATATAGATGATGTATTATAGAATTTTACACTTGAAACATATAATTTATTAGCCAGTGTCACCCCAATAAATTTAATAAAAAATTAAAAAATTAGAAGAATCAGTGGGGATTCTGTCTAGGTGAGACAGAGGGCTGCTGGAGTTCCAGGTATCCTCTTAAATGGCCCACACACATTCTTCCTTATACACACTCACCCTAATCTTTAGAGAAGGGTCAATAGCTCTAAAAGCACCAGGGACTTATGGAGAGGAAATGAATTGTTTGGCCTCAGTGTGAGGGCTGGAGAGGCAGCTGTTTCAGGGACTAAAGTGCAGTCAGCACCACTGCTCCTTTGTTGAGCCCTCCTCCCACACAGCCTGCAGGTAGAGGTAGGCACCAAATCTGAGTCTCAATCAGCATGGCTAATACTGCTGTCCCCTTACCACGTGATTCTCTGAGATCCTGCCCCATCCGATTTATTTGCCTGGCCAGAACCTCTTTTAGAGGTTAGTTCACACAAGAGGCAGCCCTGAGCCTACACTGCAGAATTTCCTAAAATCTCTTAAAGGTCCAGAAACTCCAAACAAGCAATGTCTGGCCTCAGCGTGCCCTGTCCCTCTCGCTAAGCAGCCCCAAGCTGAGTAGTAGTGGCAGCAGTCTCAGTTCACAACATAACCACTCCTAGGTGCTTCTGAGCTCAGCACAAACAGCTATAACTGCAGATCATGTCATACCTTTTGCCAGGCGGCTCTGGGCTGAACACAGGGAGCGGCTGACCTTGGCCTGCACCTGAGCCCCTGCCAAGATGCCCTAGAACCAACACACCAGTGACTGGCTTTAGACCACACCAGAACATC
>NW_017731706.1:1685262-1687422 GCF_001890085.2 Hipposideros armiger
ATGGATTGGAAGAATTAATATTATTAAATGACCATACTACCCAAAGACATAGATTTAATGCAACCACTATCAAAATTGCAATGGAATTTTCACAGAAATAGAAAAACTATCCTAAAATTTGTGTGAAACCCAAAAAGTCCTCAAATATCCAAAGCAATCTTGAGAAAGAGCAAATCTGGAGTCATCACACTTTCTGATTTAAACTGTATACTACAAAGCGATTGCTATCAAAATTCTGTGGTACTGGCATAAAAACAGACACATAGATGAATAGAACAGAATTGAGAGTCCAGAAATAAACTTCTACATACATGGTCAACATATATCTATATAAGGATGTATGAGGATATCCTTATATAACATATAAGGCATATATATAACATATAAAACATATATAAGGATAGTCTCTTCAATAAATAGCATTGGGAAAATCAGATATCCACATGCAAAAGAATAAAATTGATCTCCTAATTTACACTATACACAAAAATCAATTTGAAACAGATTAAATACTTAAATGTAGACCTGAAATAATAAATCTCCTAGAAGAAAACATAGGGAGAAAACTCTTTGACATAGGGCTTGGTAACAAGTTTTTTGGATATGACACCAAAAACACTGAAGACAAAAACAAACATAAACAAGCATGACTGCATCATATTAAAAGCTTTTCACAGCAAGAGAAACAATCAACAAAATGAAGAGGCAACCTACAGAATAGGAGAAAATGTTTGCAAAACATATATTGGATGAGAGGTCAATATCTAAAATGTATTTTTAAAGTGTATATAACTCAAAAACACTAATAATCCAAAGAAAATATAGAAAAAGGACCTACCAGACATTTTCCCAAAGAAAACATACAAATGGATAGCAGGTTCATGAAAAGATGCTCAACATTACTAATCACCAGGAAAATGCAAATCAAAACCACAATAAGATATCATCTCGCATCTGTTGGAATGGCTATTATAACACAGACAGGGAATAAGTGTTGTTGAGGATGTGATGAAAAGGGAACCGTTGTGCCCTGTTGGTGGGAATGTAAATTGATACAGCCCATGGAAAACAGTATGGAGAATCCTCAAAAAATTGAAAATGGAACTATCATGAGATTTAGCATTTCCACTTCTGGGTATACATCTGAAGGAAATGAAATCAGGATCTTGAAGAAATATCTGCACTCCTGTGTTCCTGCACTCCTGTGTGCAGCATTATTCACAGTAGTCGAGATATGGAAACAATTTAGATGTCTTTTGACCGATTAATGGAATAAAGAAATTTGCATTGTATGTGTGTAGCAAATCATCATGTTGTAAACCTTAAGCTGATATAATGCCATTTTGCAATACATATGTGTATCAAATCATCACATTGTAAACATTAAACTTATATAACGNAAAAATTGCCCAATTGTATGTCAAAATCATCAACTGATTGTAAGAAGCATAGCAGACCAAGTAAACATCATTAAAGAAACAGGAAAATCTTAACTGAAAATCTTGGCATGAGAAAGGTGTGTGCAAAAATGGTTCTGAAGGAGCTTAACAATGAATAAAAGCAAAGGAGAGTTGAAGTTTGCCAAGACCTTTTGGAGAGGCAAGATAATGTTTTGCGCCATGTTATCACTGGTGATGAAACAAGGGTGTACCAATACGACCCTGACACAAAGCATCAAAGTGCACAATGGAAGTCAGCCAATTCTCCATGACTGAAAAATTTCCATCAGTCCAAATCAAGAGTCAAAACGATGTTATCAACTTTTTTTGATATCAGAGGATTATTCATTATAAATTTGTACCAACTGGACAGTTAACCAAGTTTACTATTCGACAATGCTGAAAAGACTGTGTGAAAAAGTTAGACGAAAACAACCTGAACTTTTCATTAACAATTCACGGCTTTTGCATCACGACAGTGCACCAGCTCACACAGCACTGTCTGTGAGGGAGTTTTTAGTCCGTAAACAAATAACTGTATTGGAACACCCTCCCTACTCACCTGATCTGGCCCCCAATGAATCCTTTCTTTACCCAAAGATAAAAGAAATATTGAAAGGCAGATATTTTCATGACATTCAGGACATCAAGGGTAATACGATGGCAGTTCTGATGGCCATTCCAGAAAGAGTTCCAAAATTGTTTTGAAGGGTGGACTAAG
>NW_017731706.1:1689026-1690945 GCF_001890085.2 Hipposideros armiger
AAACACATTTATAACAATGTTAATGTCTTTGTAATGACTATTTATAAAAGAAAATTTTAAATCCCCTTCTTATGTGCTATAAAATAGGATTTAATGCCTAAAGAATTATAAAAAATTCCACCTACGAAAATATTTGGGCCTGGTGCTTTTCAAAGATTATTATGTTAATTACATTTAAATTAAAAAAAATTCTTTTCATTCTTCCTGGCTTATTTTGCTTATTTTTATTTTCTTTTAATGTACCAATTTCATTCAGATTTAAAATTTTATATTTCTGTTCCTAGAAGATAGGAAGATATATTGGTGGATAAATCATGACATTTTGCAAAGCAATATAACCTAGTAATTGGTTCTCAAATCCCATTTATGTGTTAGAATTAATCCTTTCCTAAAGTTAGGTAATTCTCTTGTGGCAATCTGATAATTTGCTTTGTCTTCCAAACATTCTTAAAACTTTAAAATACTTGCAAATATTTAAAAGTCTTGGAATTCCTTGTAAATCTCTACATTTCTAGCTTTTCTTCAGAATTTAGATGGCCAGGAACATCAGCCCTGCATTTGTAACAATCAGTGAGAATAATACCTTTCTGTAAAACATGTTCTTTCCATTTCACTTCTGCTATTCATGCCACTCCAAAACACTATCAGTTTCATTTCACTCATATTACATACTCAGTCCCAGTAGATGTTTGTGTGACTGGAGAATAGGTTTTGGAGTTTAAAAGAGCAAAATTCATTGTAAGATTGTGTACTATGTGAACCTCCAAACTATGCATAGTCTCTCTAAGTTCTACTTACCTCATCTGTTACATGGGAATATGATACCTACTTCCTAGAATTCTTATGAGAATTAAATGAGATAATATTTGAAAAGTACTTAGTATATTATAGCATGTTGCACCTATTAGGGAAGTTTTAAAATTATCAGACAATTTGTATTTAATTGAATANAAGAGGAAACATTACTGAACAACTGAGTACCACACTTTGGTTATCAATCCCAAGGGAGTAGGATAGCATTCACCAGTTTCCAATCCCAGGTAGAGCTCTATACTTTGCCTATTTTTCTCTTGCTTTCAGAGTCGCAACTTAACATACAATGCAGTTAAGCAGTGGATGGAACAACACTTTACATAAGAAGAGACAGAACAAAGTCGGCTTTAGTAATGTGTCAGTCCTCCATGGTCAGTGAGTCTTCCCAATGTATGATAAAAGGCAATTTGCCTGTGCATATTCCTTTTGTGCCACAGTGGGAAGACCCGTCCCCTAAGTGAGTGAAATAAAACAATAAGGTTGGCAAGGTCCCACATGACCTACAATTTCTAAACAGAGATAAGACGGCACTCATTAAGTGTGAAACAAGGAAAGATGTTCCCACACAAGGTGATAAACCTGGCATGGTCTGTGTGGACTCTTTATCTCTTGGTAAAAAGTATTCCACGCCCAAGTCTCATTCTTATATGGCAAAGTAAGAGCTGAAAGACTACATGCACAAGACTACATCTCCCCCAAATTACAACTAACACCACAAAAATACAAAGGATAATAAGAAACTGCTATGAATAATTATACACCAATAAATTGGATAAAGTAAAACTAATGGATAAATTCCTAGAAACACACAACCTACCAAGACTGAATCATGAAGAAATAAAACAATCTGAACAGACCAATAATGACTACAGAGATTGAATCAGTAATCAAAAACCACCAAACAAAGAAAAGTTCAAGCTAAGGTAGTTTCACTGGTGAATTTTAGCAAACATTTATAGAAGAATTAATGCAATTTTTTTTCAAACTCTTGCAAATAATTGAAAAGGAGTGAATACTCTCAAACTTATTTTTTGAGACCAAATTACCCTGATGCCTAAGCCAGGGAAAAGGATACTATAAGAAAAATGAAAGGCCAATATCTTGGT
>NW_017731706.1:1696415-1700296 GCF_001890085.2 Hipposideros armiger
AAATCCTTTTCACGTATTCCGGTTGGAAAAAGAACCAGACAAGCTAAAATATATCAGCCAATATTCTCCAGGTTTTTGTTTCTATAGATCTTAACTACTTTCACAAATGTTATTTAATTATTGAAAATTTGTTCTGCCCAATCTGACACGCATTTATTCATTTTGATAATGATGTCACAGTAGGTCACCATCTGCATACAGATTGTAGTGTTGGCATAATTTGGTTGCCAAGATCATAGCACAAACTTTTAATACTTATTCATTGACTCAGCCATTTCTGCAAAGAAAGATTTCCATCTGGGTGTCTAAGCCATGACAGATTTTCAACTTCAGGTACAATCTCTGCTAGACACAACTTCACCACAAAACTTTAGACTCAGTAGTAGACCATGGGTAACTATTGTTAATTATTCTTTTTTTCAGTATGAACTTTTCCTTAGTAATGTTCATGTATTTTTCCTGTAATTGGGCCTAATTGCAGTTTTTAAATCAAGTTAAGTTTTCAAATCACATAAAAAACTCAAAAGGAAAGAGACCCAGTCTAAATCCAGGTACTTCTGCAAACTGAAGCATTTCCTCCTCCCAGTCTACAAGGTCTACGTACTAAAGGGATCTGAGAAGGCACATTTTCTCACAAAATATTCTGTTATTTTTTTTCCATCATTGATGCCTATTTTATTTACATATGTTTTATGTTAAATAACATAAAAGGGCATTAAAATGTTCTTGGACAAATCAAAGAATTTTTTCCTCCATGGTAATTTTCTGTGACATTGGATACCATGGTTTGCAACATAATCTGTAGGGAAGAATGTTATGTTTCACATCAATGGGTATATTCCTGCAGTGTGATTATGATTTTAATGTAAACTTGAAAGTTATATTATTACCATCTACCCTCCAGGATATTTTAATTTGGCATAAAAAAATAGCATTGTCTAGAGAAAGCACTGGTTAAAGAGTTATGAGGTTTAAGTTTGTGCATCAGTTTTGTCATTATCTGGATACAGAGTCTTGGTCAAATCATTAACATTTGTAAGCCTTAGTATATGGAGGCTTAATGATTGTTAACAACCTTTCCAAATCTAAGGTTTAGTGATTGTACAATCCAGACATTTCATTATAATGACTACTTATTAATAACAAACCTAATTAAGATAGTACTGCACACATACATATACATACTTGTATGTTAGAGTTAATGTATATACAAAGTATTTCAACATCTGTTTATTTCTATAGAGACTGATATAGAACATTTGAAAGGTGCTGTTAAAAGACGTATGTTAATGGCAGAAATGAAGACACAATCAAAGAGCCTCCTTGGTAAGAACAGGAATTTTGCTAGCCTAATATTTCTGGTTTATTTACCTTCTTTGGATTTTAATTAAGTATGGATCTTTAATGACAAGTACCTACATATTATTATTATATGGGTAAAATCTTCATGAATAACCTCATAATTAGTTATACTTTGGTATTTACTAGAAGTGAACAATTACCCAGATAAGAGTTTTAGAACTTATCCATTTAGAAATTAAGCCATAAAAATTAAATGCTATAGTGACCTTAGAATATGTTTGGTGCAAGTGTGTTCAGTGCTACTGATTTTCTATTTCTGGCTTAGATAGAATGTTGCTAGAAATTTGCAAAAGGAAAAAGTCTACCTGAATAATATAATAATAACAAGAAGAATATAACAGTTAATTCATTTGTTACTATTTTCCTCTATTTGATGGAAATGTTAGGCATATTTATAATATCTTAGCTATAGCAGAGTCCATTATTTGTGTTATATAGGTCAGAGATTATATCACTGCCTTTACTCTTGCAACAATAATAGACACACCGCCCTTTGACTTCTGATATAATAACGAAACAGACAGATAATTTAGAGAAATAAGGGAAAGAGACTTTCAGAGACAGCCCTTCTAGAATCACTGTCAACCAAAGATGATTGTGTGTGTCCAAGGCTTTGCCCTTTGGGTAGCAACAGCAGCAGCTTCATATTGCAGAAACAAATGACTTCAGTAAAATAATTCACTGAAATAGATAAAAAATAAACAAGAAAACAATAGTAATATGCCCCAAAAGAGGAAGAAGAAATCATTTTGCAGAGGTGCTAGATTATATGTTTAAAATGTTCAATTCTTAGCATAAAAGTATGGGTCATGCAAAAAAGCAGTAAAAGTGTGACATGTAACAAGAAAAAAAAGGCAAAAAATGCAACATAAAATGCTTGTGAGAATCCAAGATGTTGGGCTTAAAGAACAAAACTAAAAATCAATTATTAAAATCAGTTATTTTGTTCAAAGAACTAAAGATAAACATTCTTAAGAAGAAAAAAGATATGATGAAAATATCTCATCAAATAGGGAATACCTATAAAGAAAAATATATTATTTTGAAAAGGACTACATGGAAAATCCAGGAGTTGAAAAATATAATAATTGAAGTAAAAAAAAATCACTTCCAGAACTATGTTGAATAGAAGTGGTGAAAGTGGGCAGCCTTGTCTTGTTCCTGTAAAATAATTTTAAAAAGCAATTATAATAAATGAATTCATATTTATAAGAGTAATATGTATAACACGAGTGAAAAGTGGGGAAAGAGTATACTAATTTAGAGTTATATATAGGACTATATACATAGAATATGAAAGTAATATTTCTAAAACTGATTGTAATTTAATTAGTACAAATCTGAAGTGGTTTCTAAAATTGTGCTGATTGTTACACAATTCTATGAATATATTAATAACAAGAGATTAGACATTTAAAATGGGAAAATTGTATAGTATGTTATATGTTTATTAAAAAAACAGCTCAGGGAACTCTAGGCATATTAATATTTTTTAAAAAGACTTAAAAGCAATGGAAGGATGTTATGAGGGAGAAAAAATGTGACTCTTAAGAGATCATAAGTTACTCTACAACATACCTTTTTTACTAATATTGGGTTGCTGGAAAAGTCATGATGTATTTTGTCTATGTTTTTCAAAGGTCATTTATTTATATAAAGAGCAAAGGTCAATCAATGATATATTGCCCGTTTTGTTCGATAACCTTTTGCCATCTTTCAGTGAGCTTCATAATTCCTCATTCATAGAAGGACCTGTCTTTATTTGTGAAAAACTGCACAAGGTGCTGATTTACAGCCTCATCTGAGTTGAACGTTATACCATGCGAGGAGTTTTGAAGGGAGCGAAATAAGTGGAAGTCTTCCGGCACAAGGTCAGGCGAGTATGGTGGGTGTGGCAACACATCCCATCCAAGCTCCAATAATTTTTGACGGTTGATCAAACTTGTGTGTGGTCTCATGCTGTCACGATGGGACATCAACTCCTTTACAATTAACAAGCTCTGGATGTTTCTGGATGATGGATTCTTTCAAACTGCCCAACTGCCCATAGTACACATTCGAATTGATTGTTTGCTTCCTTGGAAGGAGCTCGAAAAACATGATACCTTTGAAATCCCACCACACTGAGAGCATAACCTTCCTCTGATGAATGTCTGCTTTGGATGTCGTTTGAGGCAAATCATTAAGTCGGGATCAAGACCATTTGCACACCACACTGTTGTAAACAATCCACTTCTCATCACCAGTTATCAGTCACTTCAAAAAAGGATTGTTTTCCTCACTTTTAATGAGCATATAGTAGATGTTTATACGCGCCGTCAAATGAACTTCTTTGAGATCATGTGGAACCCACATATTGAGCTTGCTTACGTATCCCAGCTTCTTCAGGTGGTCGTGAATTCTTGAATGATGGATATTCAATGTTTCTGCAATCTCTCGTGTCATGTAACGTGGGTTTGATTCCATCAATGCCTTTATTTTGTTGTCATCAGCCTCGGTGGGCCTCCCTGACCAAGGAA
>NW_017731706.1:1704608-1706643 GCF_001890085.2 Hipposideros armiger
ATATTCATTGACTCTTCCTTTCACGAATGACTTCTCTGCACCATGCAATGCTCTTGGTTGACTTTACTGACAGTAGAACTTCTTTTAAAATTGGAGTCAGTCCTCTCAGAACCTACTGATGCTTTATGAACTAAGTTAATGTAACGTTCCAAATCACTTGTTATTATGTCAACAATATTCACAGCATCTTTACCAGGAGTAGATTCCATCTCAAGAAACCACTTTGTTCATCCATGAGAAGATTGCAGGGATTCAGGCTCCACTTCTAATTCTAGTTCTCTTGCTAGTTCTACCACGTCACCAGTTACTCCCTTTCCTGAAGTCATCTACCTCTGAAAGTCACCTATGAGGGTTGAGATCAACTTCTTTCAAATTCCTGTTAATGTTGATACTTTGACCTTTTGCTGTGAATCACAAATCTTCTTAATGGCATGTACAATAGTGAATCCTTTTGAGAAGGTTTACAATTTACTTTGCTCAGATCCATCAGAACAAATGTTCAGTAAAACATGTTGTGAACAGCTGTTCCATTTATGAAGCATAATTCTAAAGGCCCCTAGGATTTTTACAATGGTAAATGAGGATTGGCTTTAATTTAAAGTCACCAGCTTGAATTCACAACTTGACTAAGTTTGGCACAAGAGGCCTAGTTTTCAAGTCATCTTGGCTTTCTACATGCTTGGCACACTAAGCTTAATCATTTGTAGCTTTTGAGTTCAAGTGAAAGATGTGTGAGTTTCTCTTTCACTGGAAACTTAGATGCCATTGTAGGGTTGTTAGTGGCCAATTTCAATATTGCTGTGTCTCGGGAAATAGGGAGGGCCAAGGTAAGGGAGACAGACAGGAGGTGCCAGTGAGTGGAGCAGTCAAAACATGCAGAACATTTATTTACTACTGTTTATCATCTTATATGGGCATGGGTCAAGGCACCCCAAAGCAGTTACAACAGTAACATCATAGATCACTGATTACAGATCACCATAGCAAACATACTACTAATTAAAATGTTTGAAATATTGTGAGAATTACCACAATGTGACACAGAGACACAAAGTGAGCATATACTGTTGGGAAAAAGACCCAGATTACATGCTTCATGAAGGGTTGCCCAAAATCTTCAATTTCTTAAAAAAATATATAATATTCCTAGAGAAAATGTAGATATGGTGAAAATATTTATTCAAACCAATAATATCAATGAAGAGATAAAATTTACCTTAACAGAAACAAATGCAAATTCTGGAATTGAAATGTATAAGAATTAAAATGAAAAAAATCACTGGAGAGTTTCAAGACAAAATTTGATTGGTCTAAAGAAAGAATCAGCAAACTTAAGGTAGTGGGAATGGTAGCAGGAGAGCAGAGAGAGAAATGAGGAGTAAAATATTTGATGAAAGATGGCTGAACATTTTGAAGACAATTTAAAATTCTTAATTTGCATATATTTCTAAGCTCAATGAAATCTAAGAAGAATAAGCATGGAAAAATACATAATCAGACCCATCATAGTAAAAATGATGAAAGGCAAAATCTTGAAAGCAGCAAGAGAAAAGCAGCTGACCATGTAAAATAGAACCCATGGAGGATGTGCATCAGAAACCAGGGAGACAACGTCATGGATGGTGCAGATGTCTGACCACTGCAGTGTACATTTGAAGCTAAAGCTGAATAATAATGAATGTCAACTATAATTTTATATATATGACTATATATAGTCACAGGATGTGAAGTATAGCATAAGGAATAGAGTCAGTGGAACTGTAACAGCTATATATGATGTCAGAGGGGTAGTAGATTGGGGGAGGGGGGGTTATCACTTTGTGTGGGGTGCAAATATCTATTACATTGCTTTGTACACCTGAAACTAATAATAAAAAGAAAGAAACTAGGTGCTTAAAATGCAGTGGGATGGAATATTCAAAATGCTGAAAGAAAAATCTGTCCACTAGGAATTTTATTTCAGGCACTGTCTTTCAAAAATGAAGGTGAGGGCCGGCTGAGTAGCGAATTGGTTAGGAGTTGGCTTGGGACACCA
>NW_017731706.1:1708890-1711559 GCF_001890085.2 Hipposideros armiger
AGTAGTTTCTAAATCCAGCAAAAGAAGTAAAAATGACCCTCAGACCCAAAGGGAAAGGGAAGCATACCAATGCTCACATTACTGCAAATTACCCATTTCCTCCTCCCCAGCAAGAATGCCTACATGCTAATAGGCCCTGAGAAGGCGCTTTATCTCAGTCCACAAATTACTTGTTATTCTTATCTATTGCTAAGGCAGACTTAATTTATAGTAATGTGACCTTTAAAGAAAATGGCATTAGAATACTCCTGTAACATTCAAAGAATTTCTGACACTCAGTAATATTCTGTGTCTATAATGAACGTAGTTTGCAACTTAACCTGGCAAATATGTTACATCCTGCCTCACCAGTTATATCTTTACCACACAAATACATTTTTGATGTACACATGAAAGTAATCTTATTAAGAAAAACTCTCCAAGCTGTTTGAAATTTGTAGAAGAATTTGTATTTTATGGGAAAAGCCCTAGTGAAGGAATTATAAAACATCAGTTTGTGAGTCAATTTGGTCATCACCTGGGTGTGTCACCTTGGTCATTTCACTAAACAACTCTAAGCATCAGTAATAATGCAGCTTATAAGATTGCTAATGGCTCCTCTGATTCTAAGGTATTGTTAGTGAAATTCAGATATTTCATTATGATTCTACTCTTAAAGTAAAGCAGTGTTAATTAGAGGAGTACTGGATATACTAACACAGCCATATATCCCAAACAAGCACACATACAAACACACATATGTTAATATTTAACTTACAAAGGTGTTTTGAAACTTTATTTTGTAGAGGCTGATACAGAACGACGACTGGATGTTCCTGGAAGAGATGCACTAAAAGGGGGAATCAGAACACAATCAAAGACTCACCCTGGTAAGTACAAGACTGTTTCAGGTCTATTTACGATTTTTTATCTTCTCAGGAATTTGTTTAAGTTTGGGTCTTGAATGACTACAGTACCCATAGATTATTGTTACATGATACACCTTAATAATTTTCTCCCTGTAATTAGTGCCCCACTAGTTTTACCATCAATGGAAAATTAGCTACATATTATGTGTTTAAGAACTCAACTTTACCAAGTGATCCATCAAAGTCCAATCCTATAGTGAGCCTGGAATATGTTGATAGAAGCCTTTAATATGAAGTTCTAGTCACTTTTATTTTTAGGCTAGATAGATAGTTGCTTTGTATTTAGAAAAGCAGAAATGCTTTCTTATGTATGGCATAAGAAAAAGAATTTAGCAGATAGTTATATCTTTGGGGTATTAATTTCATCCATATGATTAAAAAGTCGGGCAAATTTCTGCTATCTCAGGTGAAGTAGAGATCTTTAATATGGTTATATAATTCATAGTTTACATTACTGCCTAGTGTCCTGGAACAACAGTGTTTAACAGCTTCAGCTTTATCTGTGGTATGATACCAAAGGAGACAGAGAGCTTAACAGAAAAATANGCCCTGAGAAAGTGCTTTATCTCAGTCCACAAATTACTTCTTCTTTTCCATTAGTAAGGCCGGTTTGATTTATAGTAATGTAACGTTTTTTAAAATGGCGTTAAGATACTCCTGTAACAATAAAAGATTTCTGCCTCACATTAATATTCTGTGTCTTTGATGAACATAGTTTGCAACATAACCTGGCAAACATGTTATATCCTGCCTCACCAGGTATACCTTTACCACACAAATACATTTTTAATGTACACATGAAAGTAGTCTTATTAAGATAAACCTGCTAGGATGATTGAAATTTGCAGAAGAATTTGTTATAGAAGAAACCCTAGTTAAGGAATTATGAGATATCAGTTTCTCAATCAGTTTTGTCTGACATTACCTGGGTATGTCACCTTGGTCAAATCACTAAACATCTCCAAGCATCAATAATAATGCAGCTTATAATATTGCTAATGACTCCTCTGATTCTAAGGTATTATTATTGAAATTCAGATATTTCATTATAATTCTACTCTTGAGTAAAAATGTGCTAGAGGAGTACTGGATATACTCACACACATATACCCCAAACAAACAGACATATGTTAATATTTAACTTACAAAGGTGTTTTGAAACTTTATTTTATAGAGGCTGATACAGAACAACTACTGGATGTTACTGAAAGAGGTGCAATAAAGGGGGGAATCAAGACACAATCAAAGAGTCACCTTGGTAAGCACAAGAATATTTCAGGTCTATTTATGGTTTATTATCTTCTCAGGAATTTATTTAAGTTTGGGTCTTGTATGTCTACAGCAATCATACTAGAACCGACTTTAACCCACTAAATTTTGGCCCATGGTTGACTTTCAGTCACCAATACTAGTTAGTCCTTGCGCAATATGAATTTCTTTCTAATCACTTTCATGCATTTTTTCATGTCATTGGACCTAATTAACAGTTGTTAATTATAGGAAAAAGTTTGAATCCTATAAAAACTCAAATGGACATAGATCAAATCATAGTCCTGGTACTGCTGAAATATGTTGTTCATGATTCATGATTTAGGGCACACTTTAAAACACACCTTCTCTCAACCGTAGCTTACCCCCCAACTGACTGTATCAAACAAGTTGAAATTGTCACACACTGTTACTTAGGTTCAACACACCACTTCCTGTGTTGACGATCCCTGCCTTTCTGTTGGATGGCACTTGGCAGCAGCATTCGCCATA
>NW_017734808.1:0-2656 GCF_001890085.2 Hipposideros armiger
GTTAGGGAAAGGCCTTGGTTTCCAAGGAGCGCCTGTTGTAGGGGTAGATTCAGGTAGAGGATTAGTGTTCAGGTGAGGGCCAAGTTTACCGAACCAGTTAGGAGGAGGTTGGGAATGAGTGTTAGGATTAGGATTTGGTTCTCCAGCTAGTTTTATGAAAAGTTCCTACATGCGGTTATATTCAGGTGTAGTGGTACGGTTAGACTTACCGAGCAGTTCAGTGCCAGGGCTGGTGTCAGGGCCCTGAGGAGCATTAGGAGTTGGTGGAAAACTCAGGAACCTGTGAGAATTCGGTTTAGTAGTCAGTACATTGTTTGCTTTAGATCCGGAGACCAGGTGAAGGACAGCTCTAGGAGTGGTTCTAGGGAGAGTGTTAGCTTCAGGTCTAGAGACATGTCCAGCTTTCCCTTTAGGCTGAGGGGCAGTGTTGGAGTTGTTCACAGCAACGGGTTTCACGGGTAGTTTCTGCTAAATCAGGAAGTGATCCTGTGGGCTGAGTTAACGTTAGCTGGAGGGTGAAGTTTAGGCCAGGATACAGGGTTAAGAGTCCGGGAAGAAACACAGGTAAGGTCAAGGCTATGGACCGGGTTAGGCCTATGTTGAGGGAGAGCATCAGGGAAAGGATTGCGTTTGGAAACAGATTGAAAGGTAGGGTTCAGGGAACCATTACCTTTAGAGTACGGGCCAGTGTTTGGATGAGGCCCAGAGACAAGTTCAGTGCCAGCTTTAAGGTCCCTTGCAGTTCGAGACTGGATTATCTTGGAAGGCCCAGTTAGGGACACATTTAGGGTTAGGATGCGCAAATAGTAGAGGTTTCAGTAGGAGACAGGGTTAAATATATGAACAGCTGTACAGTTAGGCTTCAAGTAGGGTTTGCCATAGGGACTGCATTAGGGTCTGCGATTGGCCCAGTTTTAGGGTGAGGTTGGGAAACACCTTGAAGGTTAGGGTTAGGACCAGCATGAACGTAGGTTTTGTGTGAGGGTGAAAACCCATTTACCATACCAGTCAAATCCGAGGCTAGCGGTAGTGTTAGAGACAGTGTTAAGTCAGGGTTAGGGAAATGCCTAGGTTTCCAAGGAGCGCCTGTTGTAGGGGTAGATTCACGTAGAGGATTAGTGTTCAGGTGAGGGCCAAGTTTACCAAACCAGTTAGGAGGAGGCTGGTAATGAGTGTTAGTTTTACGATTTGGGTCTCCAGCTAGTTTTATGTAAAGTACCTAAGTCCGGTTATATGCAGTTGTAGTGGTAGGCTTAGACTTAGCGAGCAGTTCAGTGCCAGCGCTGGTATCAGGACCCTGAAGAGCATTAGGAGTTTGTGGAAAATTCAGGAAACTGTGAGAATTCAGTTTAGTAGTCGGTCCATTGTTAGCTATAGATCTGGAGTGCACGTGAAGGCCAGCTCTAGGTGTGGTTCTAGGGAGAGTTTTAGCTTCAGGACTAGAGACATGTCCAGCTTTCCCTTTAGGCTGAGGGGCAGTGTTGGTGGTGTTCACAGCAACAGGTTTCATGGGAAGTTTCTGCTAAATCCGGAAGAGTTCGTGGTGGGCTGAGTTAACGTTAGGTGGAGGGTGAAGTTTAGGCCAGGAAACACCGGGTTAGGCCTATGTTGAGGGAGAGGATCAGGGAGAGGATTGCGATTGGAAACAGATTGAAAGGTAGGGTTCAGGGAACCATTACTTTTAGATTAAGGGCCAGTGTTTGGATGAGGTCACGAGACAAGTTCAGTGCCAGCTTTAAGGTCACTTGCAGTTGGAGACAGGATTATGCTGGGAGGCCCAGTTAGGGACACATTTAGGGTTAGGTTGCTCGAATGGTAGAGATTTCGGGAGGAGACAGGGTTAAGTCTATGAACAGCTGTACATTTAGGCTTCAGGTAGGGTGAGCGATAGGGACTGCGTTAGGGTCTGCGATAGGCCCAGTTTTAGGGTGAGGTTGGGAAACACCTTGAAGGTTACGGTTAGTATCAGCATGAACGTAGGGTTTTGTGCGAGGGTGAAAAGCAGTTTACCATACGGGTCAAATCCTAGGCTAGCGGTAGTGTTAGTGACGGTGTTAGGTTAGGGTTTGGGAAAGACCTAGGATTCCAAGGAGCGCCTGTTGTTCGGGTAGGTTCAGGTAGAGGATTAATGTTCATGTGAGGGCCAACTTTACCGACCCGGTTAGGAGGAGGTTGGGAATGAGTGTTAGGATTACTATTTGGGTCTGCAGCTATATTATGAAAAGTTCCTACGTGCGGTTATATTCAGGTGTAGGGGTAGGGTTAGACTTAGCGTCAGTTCAGTGCCAGGGCTGGTGTCAGGGCCCCGAAGAGAATTAGGAGTTGGTGGAAAACTCAGCAACCTGTGATAATTCGGTTTAGTAGTCGGTCCAGAATCACAGGTAACGTCAGGGCTATGCACCTGGTTAGGCCTCGGTTGAAGGAGCGGCCAGGAGGAGCATGAGTAGTTGCTGGAAAACCCAGGACCCTGAGAGATTTCGGCTTAGGATCCGGGACAGTGTTAGCTATAGATCCAGGGTTCAGGTAAAGGAGAGTTCTAGGTGTGGTTCTAGGGAGAGTTTTAAGTTCTTGTCTAGGGACATGTGTAGCTTTCCCTTTGGGCTGAGGGGCAGTGTTCGGGGTGTTCGTAGGAAGCGGTTCAAGGGAAGCTTCTGCT
>NW_017734808.1:2661-5464 GCF_001890085.2 Hipposideros armiger
GTTAGGAGGAGGTTGGGAATGAGTGTTAGGATTAGGATTTGGGTCTCCAGCTAGTTTTATGAAAAGTTCCTACGTGCGGTTATATTCAGGTGTAGTGGTAGGGTTAGACTAGCGAGCAGTTCAGTGCCAGGGCAGTGTCCGGGCCCCGAGGAGCATTAGGTGTTGGTGGAAAACTCAGGAACCTGTGAGAATTCGGTTTAGTAGTCGGTCCATTGTTTGCTTTAGATCCGGAGAGCAGGTGAAAGACAGCTCTAGGAGTGGTTCTAGGGAGAGTGTTAGTTTCAGGTCTAGAGACATGTCCAGCTTTCCCTTTAGGCTGAGGGGTAGTGTTGGAGGTGTTCACAGCAAAAGGTTTCACGGGAAGTTTCTGCTAAATCAGGAAGTGTTCGTGGTGGGCTGAGTTAAGGTTCGGTGGAGGGTTAAGTTTAGTCCAGGAAACACCGGGTTAGGCCTATGTTGAGGGAGAGGATCAGGGAGAGGTTTGCGGTTGCAAACATATTGAAAGGTAGGTTTCAGGGAACCATTACCTTTAGAGTAAGGGCCAGTGTTTGGATGAGGGCCCGAGACAAGTTCAGTGCCAGCTAAGGTCACTTGCAGTTGGAGACAGGATTATGTTGGGAGGCCCAGTTAGGAACACATTTGTGGTTACTGTGCGCGAAAGCTAGAGGTTTCAGGAGGAGACAGGGTTAAGAATATGAACAGCTGTACAGTGAGGCTCAGGTAGCGAGAGCGATAGTGACTGCGTTAGGGTCTGCAATCGGCCCAGTTTAGGGTGAGGTTGGGAAACACCTTGAAGGTTAAGGTTAGTATCAGCGTGAACATAGGGTTTTGTGTGAGGGTGAAAACCCATTTACCATACGGGTCTAATTCGAGGCTAGCGGTAGTGTTAGAGACAGTGTTAGGTCAGGGTTAGGGAAACGCCTAGGTTTCCAAGGAGCACCTGTTGTAGGGGTAGATTCACGTAGAGGATTAGTGTTCAGGTGAGGGCCAAGTTTACCAAAACCAGTTAGGAAGAGGCTGGTAATGAGTGTTAGTTTTACGATTTGGGTCTCCAGCTAGTTTTATGTAAAGTACCTATGTGCGGTTTTATTCAGGTGTAGTGGGAGTGTTAGACTTAGCGAGCAGTGCAGGCCCAGGGCTGGTGTCATGGCCCTGAGGAGCATTAGGAGTTGATGGAAATCTCAGGAACCTTTTGGAATTCATTTCAGTATTCGGTCCATTGTTAGCTATAGATCTGGAGTGCATGTGAAGGCCAGCTCTAGGTGTGGTTCTAGGGAGAGTCTTAGCTTCAGGTCTAGATACATGTCCAGCTTTCCCTTTAGGCTGAGGGGCAGTGTTGGAGGTGTTCACAGCAACAGGATTCACGGGAAGTTTCTGCTAAATCAGGAAGTGTTCGTGGTGTGCTGAGTTAACGTTAGGTGGAGTGTGAAGTTTAGGCCAGGAAACACCGGGTTAGGACTATGTTGAGGGAGAGGATCAGGGAGAGGTTTGCGGTTGGAAACTTATTGAAAGGCAGGGTTCAGGGAACCATTACCTTTAGAGTAAGGGCCAGTGTTTGGATGAGGGCCCGAGACAAGTTCAGTGCCAGTTTAAGGTCACTTGCAGTTGGAGACAGGATTATGTTGGGAGGCCCAGTTAGGGACATATTTAGGGTTAGGGTGCGCGAATGCTAGAGGTTTCGGGAGGAGACAGGGTTAAGTGTATGAACAGCTGTACAGTAAGGCTTCAGCTAGTGTGAGCGATAGGGACTGCGTTAGGGTCTGCGATAGGCCCAGTTTTAGGTTGAGGTTGGGAAACACCTTGAAGGTTAGGGTTAGTATCATCGTGAACGTAGGGTTTTGTGTGAGGGTCAAAACCAGTTTACCATACGGTTCAAATCCGAGGCTATCGTTAGTGTTAGAGACGGTGTTAGTTTAGTGTTAGGGAAAGGCCTAGGTATCCAAGGAGCGCTTGTTGTAGGGGTAGATTCAGGTAGAGGATTAGTATTCAGGTGAGGGCCAAGTTTACCGACCTGGTTAGGAGGAGGTTGGGAATGAGAGTTAGGATTAGGTTTTGGGTCTCCAGCTAGTTTTATGAAAAGTTCCTACGTGCGGTTATATTCAGGTGTAGTGGTAGGATTAGACTTAGCGAGCAGTTCAGTGCCAGGGCTGCTGTCAGGGCCCCTAGGAGCATTAGGAGTTGGTGGAACTCTCAGGAACCCGTGAGAATTCGGTTTAGTAGTCGGTCCACTGTGAGCTTTAGATCCGGAGTGCACGTGAAGGCCAGCTCTAGGTGTGGTTCTAGGGAGAGTCTTAGCTTCAGGTCTAGAGACATGTCCAGCTTTCCCTTTAGGCTTAGGGGCAGTGTTGGGGGTGTTCACAGCAACAGGTTTCACGGGAAGTTTTTGCTGACTGGAAGTGTTCATGGTGGGCTGAGTTAATGTGAGTTGGAGGGTGAAGTTTAGGCCAGGAAACAGGGTGAGGAGTCGGGTAGGAAACAAAGGTATGGTCAAGGCTATGGACCGGGTTAGGCCTATGTTGAGGGAGAGCAGCAGGGAGAGGTTTGCGGTTGGACACTTATTGAAAGGTAGGGTTCAGGGAACCATTGCCTTTATAGTAAGAGCCAGTGTTTGGATGAGGGCCCCAGACAAGTTCAGTGCCAGCTTTAAGGTCACTTGCATTTGGAGACAGGATTATGTTGGAAGGCCCAGTTAGGGACACATTTAGGGTTAGGTTGCGCAAAGGCTAGACGTTTCGGGAGGAGACAGGGTTAAGTCTATGAACTGCTGTACAGTGAGGCTTCAGGTAGGGTGAGCGATAGGGAC
>NW_017734809.1:0-933 GCF_001890085.2 Hipposideros armiger
TTAAGGAATAAATAATATCGATCTTAGATAACCTCTTGCCAAAAATTTGTTTTAGGAGACCAGCATATCCTGATACCAAAGCCTGATAAGAACATTAGAAATACCATAAAATTACTGACCAATATCCTTCATGAACATTCTTAATAGAATAGTGACAGTTATTTCAGCAATATATAAAAAAAATAATATGTTATGATAATGCATAAGTCAGAGTTCTCCAGAGAAACAGAACTATTAAGATAAATGTAGAAATAAGAGGACATTTAAAAAAATTTTTATTGGGTAACAGTGTGTTTTTTTCAGGACCCATTAGCTCCAAGACAAGTCGTTGTCCTTCAATCTAGTTGTGTGTGTGGGGGGGGGGTGCAGCCCACCATCCCATGCAAGAATCGAACTGACAACCTTGTTGTTCAGAGGATATGCTCTAATCAACAGAGCCACCTGGTTGCCCAAAGAAGACATTTATTATAGGAATTGGCTCACGCGATTATAGAGGCTGCGAAGTCCCCCCAACCTGTCCTCTGCAAACTGAAAACCTAGGAAAGTTGGTGGTATAATTCAATCTGAATCCAAAGGCCTGAGAAACGGAAGGCTGATGGTGTAAAGTCCAGATCTGAATCCGATAGCTTGAGTACCAGAAATGCTGATGTCTGACTTTTTGTTCTGTCAGGGGCTCAACGGATTGGATGATGCCCACCCACACTGGGAAGGACCATCTGCCTTACTCAGTTCAACCATTTTAAGTGCTAATCTCTTCCAGAAATACCCTCACAGACACACAGATAAATAAGGTTTTACCAGCTCTCTGGGCATCCGTTAGCCCAACCCCATTGATACATAAAGTTAACTATCGTGATCCAGTTGGGTTTACCCTAGGAAATGTAAGATTGGTTTAACCTTTTAAAAATCAGTGTAATTCACAATATTAACAGA
>NW_017734809.1:2363-3273 GCF_001890085.2 Hipposideros armiger
TGCTACAAGCACTTGGGGAAAATCTGACATTTTATTATAAAGATAGACATATTATTACTCTATGATCCAGCAATTCCATTCATAGGTATTTACCCAAGTGTATTAGTTTTCTATGACTACCATAACAAATTACCTCAAAGTTAGTGACTTAAAACAACATAAATTAATTATCTTGCAATGATGGAGGTCAGAAGTCTGACATAGGTCTCACTAAATCAGTGTCATTAGGGCTACATTTCTTTCTGGAGGCTCTAAGGGACAACTTCTTGCTTTCCCCAACTTCTAAAGGCTTCTGTGTTCTTTGTCTTGTGGCCTTATTCCTTCTTCTTCAAGCTAATATAGATGCATTGAATCCTTCTCACACTGAATAACTGATCTCAGCTTCCGTTATCACATACATCTTTTTTGACTCTTCTGTCTTCCTCATCTACTTTTAAGGAATTTTGTGATTACATTGGACCTACCTGAATAATCCAGGATAATCTCCCTATCTCAATATCCTTAACTTAATCACATCTGTAAAGTCCCTTTTTGCTATATAAGCTAACACATTCATAGGTTCTAGGATTTAGGGTGTAAATACCTTTGGGGAGGGCGTTATTCTGCCTACCAAAATTCACCCTCATGCCCCTAAAGATTTATATCCATCCAACATACAAAATGCCTTTGAACCATTTTAAATTCCCCAAAAGTTTTAATTAATTGCAGTATCAACTCAAAGCCCAAAATCTCATCTAAATTTCTTCAGCACTGAAGCCTCAGATCTTATCATCTAAATCAGGGGTGTCAAACTCAATTAAAACAGGGTCCATTTGGTGCAACAGGCAAGATTCACGCGGGCCACGTCATGTTTACAAATTTTGTTAAATTTGTATTCTGAAGTGAGGATTCAGGAATATGGATAGGATAA
>NW_017734810.1:0-868 GCF_001890085.2 Hipposideros armiger
GGGCCAGTGAAGCAACGTCCTCCACAACTAGACTGAAGAACAAAACGACAGCAACTTGTCTATTCCCCTTCCCCCAGTTCCCCAGCACTGTTCCCATCTCCCCAATTCCCCAATAAAAATCTTTATAAAAAAAAAAAAAGATACCTGAGGAAGGATAGATTTGCCTGAAAGTTAATAAAAGAACTAAATGAAAGACATAAAACAGCTAAGAAATAAATATTAAAAACAAAGATATAAAAAGGTAAAATTTATTATACATACAGTGAAATGGACAAGATCTTAGTGACTATTTGATGAGTCTAGATAAATATATACATACCCGTATAATGCAAATCCCTATTAAAAGGCTGAACATTATCATAACTGTAGAAAGTTACCTCATGCCTTTTCCCAGTCAACCCTGCCCCTATCTCCCAGAAGCAACAACTCTTTTGATTATTTTCACCATAGTTTAATCTCTTCTAGAACTTCATAGCATATATAATTTTTTAAATTTTCATATATAAAAGGTTCAAGACATAAAGATGCCTTAGATGTACCTATTACATGGTGTTACTTTAGGGAATATGAATACTGGTATCAGTTCTAGTAGTTTCAAACCATATCCCAGAGAAAATCTGACCTAAAAACTTACAAATGACATGATATGTTTGGAGAACTATGGAATAGGGAGTAAGGGAATGTATGGAGTGAAAAAACGAGCAGCATCAGGTGAGGAGAATCAGAACATTTCTCCTCAGAAATATCTTAAGTAGAGAAAAAACAAAAAGGATTGACAAAGGTTCAAGACCGAAGTGTCCTTAAAGGCAACTGCTGCACATTTACATTTTTCTGTCCCTAGTACCTAGCACAGCCTCTGATAAATAGT
>NW_017734810.1:4273-5341 GCF_001890085.2 Hipposideros armiger
GTTTATATAGAGAATATGAATTGTACAGATATTTTTACTTACAGGAATTTCTGTAAGCATTTCTTTATAATGTTCAAGGCTAACATTTCATTTATTTTACAGGTGGTTTAAAGCAATGTGGAGAGATGATATTACTTAGGTATAAAAATTAAATCTGAAAATCTGGAACACTAGGCCATTAAGCTCTTGTTGTTATGACAACCTCTTTTGTATAGTTTCTAAGTAATGATGATAGACTCCAAAATACCACATTGTTTGAAGGCGTCTTCATTAAGACAAAACGTTGGACCTTAGTGCCCTGGACTCAAATCAGTCATCAATTTGCAAATGTGAAAAACTACCCAAGCAACAAACTAAAATAACATGCTATGAGAACTTAAAAAGGCTGAAATTTAATTGTTAAAATGTAACCTATGAGAAACAAAAATGATTGTTAAAAAACAATGGAAGCAAGGATTGGTGGATTTAGAAACCATTTTCTGCCACAATTGTTAAATTTTCATTTAATGTCTATGGTCATAGAAACATATATATATATATATATATATATATATATATATATATATTTAATCTATCTATCTATATATATATATATATATTTGCATTTATTTTTTTTATTAGTTTCAGATGTTCAAAGCAACGTAATAGTTAGACATTTAAACCACTCATAAAGTAATAACCCGTCCCCCAAGCTACTACCCCATCTTGTATAGCTGTAACAATGCCATCAACTATCTTCCCTATGTCGTACTCCACATCCTGTGACTATATATACCTATATATTTAGTTATAGTTGACATTCAATATTATTCTACTTCAGCTCTTCAGGTGTGTAGTGCTTGATCAGGCATCTACACAGTCTATGACATGATTCCCCTGATAATCCAGTGCCCATCTGGCACCTTACATGATCTTTACAACACTATTGATTATATTCCCCATACTGTATTAACTATCAATTTGTATTTCTTAATACCTTTACCTTTTTCACCCTGCTCCCAACCCTGTTCCCATCTATCACCCTGATAGATCTAGTACCTATCTGGCACCATACCTAGTTATTACAAT
>NW_017734811.1:0-843 GCF_001890085.2 Hipposideros armiger
CATCACTCTGTGGCATTCCTAGCAAAAATGCATAATCTGAATCTAATCAGGAGGAAATATCAGAGGAGTCAAATGGAGCAATGGACTTTCTGTGAAGTAACTGGCCTGTATGCTTCAAAATGTCAAAGTCATAGAAGACAAAAAAAAAAAAAGAAGAAGGAAAAAAAAAAGAAAACATCAAAGAACTGTTTCATTTTAAAAGAGACAAATGAGGCCATTTTGAGCTTCTTTTGCTCAGTCTGCTCCAAACTCTTTGGAGTGTACTTTCTCTTCTAATAATGGCCCTTGAGCCATTCTCTACTGCTTGGGCCCACTTCTGCTTCTTTGAAATGTATTTTTCTTCTAATAAACTCTCCTTTTCTGCAACTTTACCTGGTCCATGTCTCCATTCTTCAGTTCCATGAGACCACGATCCCGGTACACACACAATCACACAATACACAATCACACATCAAAAAATCCTGCTTCATAAGTTTTCTCAGGGGCCATCAGAGACATCATATTGGGAGCTGGGATGAGAGGCAAGAGGTATGCTAAGGCTAGTAGTTTGAAGACTTACCCAGAAATTTGGAGAAAACTTTTGGATTTATTTAGGCCATGAAAATGTGGGGAGGGAAGTAAGGAAATTTTCCCTAGAAGCAAGGGACAGGGATGTCCCTAACTGACCATGATACTACATTTGAGGTCCCATCCAGGATAGCCTAAGGTGGTACAGCCAACTACATGTCCATCCTAAGCAAGAAGAGCAACCCTCCCCATTACTGCCAAATCTTGGCTAATTGATGCCAGAGTGTTGATGCTAATCCCACAGAACCCTCCATGATCCTAGGAAATCACTTCAAA
>NW_017734811.1:2893-4146 GCF_001890085.2 Hipposideros armiger
AGATATTGGAGAGAAGTAGAGGCCAGTTCTTTGAGGGTCTCATAACCCATTGTGACAGGAACCTTTGCACAATCCCATGGAAGTGTGGTTGGGAGCTCTTGGCCATTTGTCAGCATCTGAGAATACCTAACTTGTTAAGCTATCACATATAAAACAAGGTGCATCAAAGTAGGTCATTTCATTTCCGTGAGATGGTTTGTGTTCATTATAACAAGGGAACGGAACAGAGAATGGGATGTTCTGCCATCTTTATATCTTATGTTATGACATGAGAAATATTTTCATTCTATTGTGTTAATATCACTGCAAGAGATTGGAGGGGACTTGACTCTCAATGTGCCAAATTATAAAGTTCAAGTTGTAATTGAATGTCATCACTGTCAATTACCTTGCAGTCACTCCAGGGAGAGAAATAGTGACTCAGTCAAGACCACAGTAGTTAACCTTAGGTATACCTCTTTTTTGTTTGCCTCTCATAGATCAAGGTGACAAGGAGTCAAAAATCTCTGCTCATATCTTTGAATGAGTTCATCAGTGAAGGAGAGAAACCTTGCAATCAGAAAGTTGAGGAATGAGTGCAGGAAATAGGTGTTGGTTACTTAAGATTATTTTGAGTAAAAATAAAAGGTCTTTAATGAAAAAAAAATGTTTCTAATTATACCTGTCACAGGATTCTGACCCTTTATTGACTCCAATATTTAAAAAACACACATAAGAAGAATGAGGAGACAAGCCACAGATTAGGAAAAAATATTTACAAAAGACGATTACTAAAATGTCTAAAGAACACTTAAAGCTGAACAACAGAAAAATGGGCAACCCAATTTAAAAAACAAGCCAAAATCTAAATAAACACCTCACTAAAGATCATATACAAATGGTAAATAAGCATATGAAAAGATGTTCAACTTCATGTATCATTGGAGAATTACAAATTAAAATAATGAGATACCACTACACACTTATTAGAATAGTGAAAATCCAAAACACCAATAACAGTAAATGCTGACAAGAATGTGGAATAATAGGAACTCTTATTCATTGCTGGTAGGAATGCAAAATGATACAGCCACTTTGGAAGGCAGTTTGGCGGTTTCTTACAAAACTAAATATACTCTTACCATATATGATCCAGCAATCACAATCCTTAGCATTTACAACCAAATGAGTTAAAAACTTATGTCCACCCAAAATCCTGCACATTAATGTTTGTAGCAGCTTTATTCATAATTGCCAAAACTTGGAAGCAACCA
>NW_017734812.1:0-2509 GCF_001890085.2 Hipposideros armiger
TTTTTTTTTAAGCCCTTAAATTTGGATTCTAGATTTGCGAGGTCTGTGTGAATTCCTGGAATCAGAGGAGTTTATTGACTTGTTGGATAAGAATTTTAAAAGAGCACGAAAATATATTCATAATCCATCCTTTGAAGTTCCAAAAATTGATTCCCTTCATCTGAATGCACAAATACTGTAACATGTGAATCATACTTTATAGATAGATACGGCAGACACAGCATTTTGGAGGGCTCAGTATGTCACTGTGACCAAAATCAGCTCTTTATTCATGTGTTTCCTCAATAGAGGGCAATTTTTAGAAATCCCAGAATGTTAAAGTTTTACATTTGTATTGAGATTGTTAATATTAAATTGTTCCTGAAGATGGTGGTTCAGGAACTGTGGGGTGTTTTTAAAGTATGTAAATAAGTCATTCTTACTCTTAGGCTGGGGTAGTAGCTACTCTGATGACTATCTGTTAAGGAAAAAATGTATGTAACTGAGGAATGCAGACCATTGCAATTTTGAGGTGGAATCTTAAGTATACGCAGGGCCACAAAAGCTTTAAAAAGTGAACACAGAAATTTCCTCTTCCCCCACCTCCCAGAATATAGGCACATGTATCTTTCTGACCTGAGATATCAACTTGACACAAGTAATCAAATGCTCCAAAGTAACTCTTTCCTTTTTCTACCACTTCTTTTCACTTTTAGTGGTGACTCAGTGGAGGGGCTGGATACTCAAGTGAATCACTGTGTCTTAAATGCCAACCACTCTGGCGTGTCGCATTACCCAAGGAATTGGGGCAGGAGGAAAAAAGTGTGGATTTCGTAGTTTTGGTCCTATGTATTTGTAGGTGTAAGTGTAAATAATTTTCATATTTCGAAAGGTTATAATACGCCGAAGATCAGAGACCAGTACATCCCTCTTGATTTCCATTCCCAAGTGTTTTAAAACATACTGAAAGCTCACAAATGTTTGTTGATTGACTTTAATCACCATTTCCTCGTTAATGTTTTGGCATCGTGTGTTTTATGTGGAGATGGTGGGATAAGAATGTACAGCTCAAGACAAGTTTATATATAACCTATGAAGTGACTGCTGCTAGCTCATACTTTGGCTATAATGGAAATGCACAGTGAAATTTTACATTAACAGGTCTGATTGAAAGCCTGAAATTCTTTCACCACCTCCTGATTGGGTTCTTCCTCTCCAACCCACCTCCCTACTACCAAAGCTGAAAACAGCTTAAGCTTAATATGGTAAAAACCTGGCAGTGTTGATGAATGTTGTTCTTTTAAAAAGAGACTTCCTTTATGTTACCTAGCAATCTACAATGTTTTACTAATAGAAACAAAACCTAACCAGGTGTGTTTACCAGAGCCACCTGCAAATGAGATTTTATGACTTGCTTGTATGGGTTTTAGATTTTTTTTTTAAACTCAAATTTCTCCAACTTAGAAATAAAGGAGTAAATTCTTTAGAGAAAATGGGGGATTATAAAGTAGTATAATCCTCTGTATGCGGTATCAAATACCTTTAAATATTTATACGCAGAGTTTTAAAAATATGTACTTAGACAAATGATTACTGGAGATCCATGCTAAATCCCAGGGAGAATGTGTGTTTTATGGCTTCACAAATAAATGGCATGATAATAAGCCCCAAACTGTCAAACAATGTTACTGTTGTTAATTAAGAGGTAAACCAAAGACCCCGCCCCTTCCCCACATTTGAGTTTATAGTATGCCCATAATTTGCCCTCAGCAGCTTGCTTGTGATTTTGCTTGGTTTTCTGATGAGTACATGCCTTAGTGGTCTGAGGAAGAAGTAAAATTCAAACAAAACAAAACAAAACAAAAAACCCTTAATTAAGAGTAACCACAACCTTCTAAAAATTAAAACTGTTAAAGTCTTAAGAAGTTGAGGAGGGAATGGGTGCGACATCATCCAGGTATGTCATACGTATATTAATCTTGCTAAAGCAGCAGTGAATGGGGTGGGGGAGGGGGTGGGGTAGAAATGACACTTAAAAAGGAAAGGGACAGAAGTCTTTGTGTAAATGTCACCTAGGAGAGGCCTGCTCAAACAATTCTTTTAACACCATCCATTGCGAAACCCTACCTAATGTTAACTTTTCCCCATAGCGCTTATTTATTACCTTCGGATATAATATATTTATTATGTTTCTCTCCCGTCCCACTCTCCCAAAGGAAAGGAGCTTTGTTTTGTTGTATTTGAGCACTTTAAAAGGTCCTGGCACATAGTGGGTGTGCATGTGTGTTGAATAAATGGACATTTAATTTAGTAAGCACCTATCGTATGTCAGGTTCCCCCATGCCTTCACACTTCTCATAGTCTTTGTTTCATTTTAAGTATACATCAGCCCTTGAAGTAGATATGAACTTTGTTTACCATTAAGAAACTGAGGCCAGGGCCGGCCGAGTGGCGCGATGGTTAAGAACTGGCTTGGGATGCCAGAGGGCCCCGGTTCGGATCCCACATATGAGGGCCAGTGACACTGCCC
>NW_017734813.1:0-1634 GCF_001890085.2 Hipposideros armiger
GAGGTTGATGATGACAAAATAAAGGCATTGATAGAGTGAAACCCATGTTACACAAAATGAGAGATTATAGAAGCATTGAATGTCCATCATTCAAGCATTCACAACCACCTGAAGAAGCTGGGATACGTAAGCAAGTTCGATATTTGGGTTTCACATGAACTCAAAGAAGTTCATTTGACGGAGTAAATGAACATCTGCAATATGCTCATTAAATGTGAGGAAAACAATCCTTGTTTGAAGTAACTGATAACTGGTGATGAGAAGTGGATTGCTGACAAAAAGCGGTGTTTAAACGGTCTTGGTCCCGACGTGATGATTCGCCTCAAAGGACATCGAAAGCAGACATTCATCAGAGGAAGGTTATGCTCTCAGTGTGGTGGAATTTTAAAGGTGTCTTGTTTTTGGAGCTCCTACCAAGGAACCACACAATCAATTCATATGTGTACTGTCAGCATTTGGACAATTTGAATGAATCGACCATCCAGAAATGTCCAGAGCTTGGTAATTGTAAACGAGTTGTGTTCCATCTCGACAATGCGAGACCACACACAAGTTTGATCATCCATTAAAAATTATTGGAACTTGGGGCAGGCCATGTGGTGCATAGTTTAAGTGCTGGCTTGGGACGCCAGAGGGCCCAGGTTTGGATCCCACATATGAGGGGCAGTGACACTGCCCTCTACAGCTAAGATGCTGAATAACAGCTCAACCTGTATCTGGGCTGCCATGAGTCGCTGGCGGTGGTGTAGGCTGCAGCCCCTGTGGCAGTGGGTTGCCATGGGCTACCGTGTGTAGCCAGCAGCCAGCGTGAGCGGCCAGTAGCCGCAATGAGCGGCCGTCCAGAAGCCGGCGACTGATCTGCCTCGCCCGGGAAGAGCGCAATGAGGGTGCCAACGTGGGCCAGTGAAGCAACATTCTCCACAACTAGACTGAAGAATAAAAGGACAGCAACTTGTCTGTTCCCCTTCTCCGAATTCCCCAGCACTGTTCCCATTCCCCAATAAAAACCTTTTAAAAAATTATTGGAGCTTGGATGGGATGAGTTGCCACACCCACCATACTCGCCTGACCTTGTGCCGTCAGACTTCCACTTGTTTAGCTCTCTTCAAAACTCCGTGCATGGTATAACGTTCAATTCAGATGAGGCTGTAAATCAGCACCTTGTTCAGTTTTTCGCAAATGAAGACAGGTCCTGCTATGAATGAGGAATTATGAAGCTCACTGAAAGATGGCAAAAGGTTTTTGAACAAAACGGGCAATATATCATTGATTGATCTTTGTTCTTTATATAAATAAATTAGCTATGAAAAGCATAGACAAAATACGTCATGACTTTTTTGACAACCCAATATTTATTTCCACACATGTAATAGACATGATTCTCAGTGAATTAAAAGAAAATTTTTAGCAAAAATATTCCTCTACCCTTAAACCATTCATCTGTGTCACTCAGCATTGCATTCACACTCTTCCTTGACATGTTATGTTTTATTTTGTCATGTATGTATTTTGATCACATTTAATCCTTTCTGAAACAAGTCAAGACATGCATAAATACATATATAATGTTGCAAAAAGCATGTAAAAATGTTTTGGCAATTTCACATCTATACTGAGTATTTTCAAATATATAG
>NW_017734813.1:3324-4494 GCF_001890085.2 Hipposideros armiger
CCATCTCTTTATCTGATAATTCAGTTTTGAACTTAACTAAAACTAATTTTAATTTGAAGTGGTCACATTTCAGTATGCCAGGGTCAAGAGTGATAGATGTTTCAGGCTTTCCATTTCCGTCTCCTAGTGCAGAGGTTCATGACTCAAATGGGAATTTAGCTCTTGGATGCATTCCATTAAGTTGCTTATCAATCACTTCACTCCCCGCCCTCCCACCTTTTTATTACCTAAACCTACAAGAATATGAATGCTATGGAAGAGGCTACAAATAAAGTGGGTTAGGAAACAGTCAAATCCTGCTATACTCAAACTTCATTATCTGTAGCTTTTTCTAATTTCATTTCTTCCAAGTTATATCTTTGCCTTAAACTAGCTAATATGTTGGTCATCTAACCTTTGAGTAAAACCTTTAGGGTTTATGTCAAGTTTGAGGAGCAAATTTGATGCCTTAATTGCTTCCAGAAAAGTCTATGGATGTTACTGAGTTGCCATGGAAAAAAATCTCAGATATGAACATGGGAAAAGGGCAAAAAAGGACAAATTAATTAAATAATATGGTGGAGTGGAGAACACACCAGACATTCAGAAATACTGAGTTATACTCTACATTCCAATACCAAAATATGCATCACATTGAACATGTATTAATAATTTAAACTCATAGCACCTTAACTTCATGATGCAAAATGGGGAGGCTCAACCAGATGAAATTTATATTTGAATCCACTGCTAATGTATATGATTCTATTAGAAAAGAAAATTAACAAAGAAACAAGAAAGAGACATAAATTTGTAAGAAAATAAATGTATTTAGAAAGATACAGGATCATCAATAATTGTCACTATATCTTAGCTTCGGCCAACCGTCATATTTCTGAACGTCCCTCATGTACCAAATACAAGATCCCTCAGAGTGTTCCCAAATTCAAGGAGTACAAAATATAGATTTCACAGATATGCATACATACACCACATTGCAATAAGACAAATGTTAATCTACATAAAGACCTATGGATATGTAAATGATGAGTGTCCATTTTTTTAATTAATTTCAGCTGTACAAAACAATGCAATACTTATCCTTTTCAACCCTCACAAAATGACAACCCCCATCTCCTCATCCACTGCCCCCCACCTCCGATATCATACATATCTATTACAATTCCATTG
>NW_017734814.1:0-1206 GCF_001890085.2 Hipposideros armiger
TGTTTTATGGAAAAACAAAATGCTGAATCATGTTTCCCCTTCCTGGAATCTCCGGTGCTTCTCCACATTTCTAGGCGTTGTTGCCATTCACTTCTGGGTCTGTCACCCCACCGGCCTTGAGATACACAGCTCTCTCAGCCTCCTTCTGATATTGTCCCCTCAGCCTTCTCTGCTGGACTGGCACTGCCTGCAGTTCATCCCTTTACCAGAAAACCAACACTGGTCATTTGAATGTAATCTTTGGCAATGACATTTTACCGTGCCTTTTGGTGTGGGTCACAGCTAGCATTTGTGTGTTTGGTTGGGTAGTGGATGGGGGGGATCATGGCCATGAATTTCCATTTAATTCTTCTTTATTGCAAGATTGTCACTCTACAACAAAGCATCATGACAAAAAAAAAAAGCTAAGCAATGAGGAAAAGTAATTCCATTCTACCTATGACTAGAAAGGCAACATGGTACTGCAGAAAGAACACTGGACTTCAGTCATTTAACCATACCCCATCTCACTCTACAGAGAGGCAGAGATGACACCTGAGTCTTTTTGGTGCCAACCAGTGGCTGTGTCATTGAGCAAGTCACTTAATCTTTGTGGCTCAATTTTTTATCAACATCAAGCAATAATGATACCTCCTCTGCCTTCCTTAATGTGTTATAAGATTCAAATGAGAGTGTGTGTGTGAAAGTACACTGTAAAACACAGAGCACTCCAGGCATTGTGTTAGATATTTTCCATATCTTATTTGATTTAATCCTCAAAAAAATTATAAGCATTATCATCTCCATTTAATGGATAAAGAAATTAAAGCTTATAAAAAAAATACAGCGCACTCTACAAAACTCCAAGCTCCTGTGACGTTACTGATTCCAACCTTTTACAGCCTTTGTTGCCTCTCTTACTCATTTGGCACCTCAGCAGATACTGCTGTCATTAGGGACACCAACTCATCCTAGTTTACCAGGAACATTCCTGATTTTAACAGTAAAAGCCCCACATCTCAGAAACCCCTAAGTCCTGGACGAATCAGGGGGTGTTGTTGCCCAAGCAGTAAAGAAATTACTTGATAAGCAGAAAGCTGACTGGTGCTAACATCTCCGTCCACCCTCCCCTCCACAGGAAAGAGGCCGGCAAGGTGTTTCTATAAGTCTGGGCTGTGTTCACCGAAACCCTCCTAAAACAAAAAGAGGTTTTCTGAGAAGGGGGAA
>NW_017734814.1:4151-5041 GCF_001890085.2 Hipposideros armiger
TACTCAGGGCTCCGATGGGCTGATGCCCATGTGCCCTGGGGCCCTCTCACCTGTGGGAAACAGGTTCTTAAAATGGAGAGTTGCCACCATCCCCAGTCATTGGCTTCTTGGTGTGCACCAGGGCTGGGCACAAGAGTCACAGGACCTGTCTTTATGCTTACGATTTTTCATTTATTTTTTATTTTTTAATTTTTTATCCCTTCACAAATGTCATGAGGTGTTTTAGAGTGCAGTTTTTGAAATGCTGTGAAATGAATTTTAGGACTCGAGGGGGTTGAGAGGGGGCATAGGAACAATGCAGTATTTCCAAAAGAAATTAAATTGTGGTTATTTTCAATGATTGCCAGTTCCTTCCCTGGAGAGGGATCAGTGATGTGCTGACAAATGTTCAACAGGCACTCTGGGGAAAAGAAACAAAACCAAACCAAAACCTGATTTGTAGTGTTTGCGAATTTCCGTGGCATAAATACTTCCACCATGACCAATTTAGCTGGCTCCAGCACACAACTGAGAGTAATTCTATTATAGCTTTTCTTTGCCAAGGTGAGTCTTACCTGATGCACGTTATGAAAAGATATTTTATTAAGAATTAAAATTCATTGAAATGATTTGTTATAACACTCTAACAAAAATGTCACTTAACTACCCTTTAGCAATTTGGTGTCTTATTCATACTCTCAGTCCCTTGCCTCGTTTGTGTATTTGAAGTCTGTTTCTTTTTCTTATCTAGCTCTTATTTCCTTTTTCTACACTGAGAACTAGTTTGTAGCCAGAAGATTTTCCTGTTTTATCTTTCACCTTTGCTCTACTTTTCTTAGGTTGCCTAAAAATTATCAGGTCACTCAGCAATTCCCTTCTCACCTCAATACTTAGGACCTTAGCTGGTTCCC
>NW_017734815.1:0-895 GCF_001890085.2 Hipposideros armiger
GTTTCCATTTATTTAGCTAGTAAATTTTACCAGTTATTCAGCTAACCTATTGGTTTCTAGACATAGTTCCAACTTTATGAATTTAGACATAGAACCCTTATTTTTCTGGGCCTCAGTTTAAATATATAGAAATTGGACATAAATTAAATGTGTACCCTGTCATGTTGGCTGTCCTTGGCCACATGAGTAAATAACATGGCAACTGCAATAGTTTAACAAATAAATAAATTTATTGTATCACATCACATTAGTTAGGATGGAGGGTATTTCCAAGGCTAGACAATGTCCTTAAATATCCCCCCCGCCACACACACACACACACACACACACACACACACACACACATTTCTGCTCTGCCTAACCAGCATAACATTTCTCGTAATCTCACAATATCTGCCCGAGGGCATCCCTTTAAAACAGGCCAGCTATCAGTAGAAATACAAATATCCTTTCTGTAAGTCCCTTCTTAAAGAAAGGTAATAATTTCTAGATACTTCTCAGTAGATTTTCTCTCAGGCCTATTGACCAGGCTTGAATCATATACTATTCCAAAACCAATTACCGGCATGGCAAATAGTTGTCTTAGGGCATATACACACTCAATTTCAAACAGTTATGCAATTTTGCTCTCTAAAATGCCTGCAACATCTTCTGGCAGATTATACTTTTTCTAGCAGAACATAAGAGTCTTTTTCCTCACATTCATACCATATAACTTTCTAATTCTTCCATGCAATAACTATAAAGTGATAGTTCATAGTTTTTACACACACACACACACACACACACACACACACACACGCACAAACTCATACACATACACATTTTCTGTAAGCTTCACAAAATTACTGAAATTTAAAACACATTGTTCACAAAGCTATGTGGAAAGAACATT
>NW_017734815.1:1155-2968 GCF_001890085.2 Hipposideros armiger
ACCTAAATGGAAGCACTTGGGCAATATCTTTCAAAATCCTAGTATCCTTAGACCCAGCCATTTAAATGAAGCAATGCATATTACAGATACTGTCAGTATCAGGACATTCATTTAAAAACGTTGTTGAAAACAAACCTTGACCAGGCAATGTCCAAGTTGTTGGGGATAAGCTCCCTGATAGAGCTTATATTTTGATAATAGCATTATATGTGACAATAAAGCATTGAGTGGTGTAAAAAATAGAGGTCACCACTCATGCATAATACACAGAGCTACTTTCTAAGCAAAGGAGAGCATCTATGAGATAAGACCCTTATAGCATTTTACTGCATAACCATAAAATGGTTTAATTAGCCAGCTCTATATTAAGGAAAAGAAAAAGTACTATCTGGGATAGATTTGATTGCTCTGTGCCAATCTCTGTGACAAGTAGCCACTAGAACCAGTTTTTAAACACAAACTGAGGACACTTTATGAGTACTGATATCGAAAGATCTCCAAGAGGTATTGTTAAATTAAAATTAGAGGAAACAATATTTGTATTTGCTTGTATCATGCATAACATGTTTCTGACAGGAGATATAAGAAAGTAACAACTACCGTCTCAGGAGGTGGAGGCAGGGAAATTTGGTACCTTTGGGACTGGCAAGGGAGGAAAACTTCACTATAAATACCTTTTTGTAACTATGGTATTTGAAAATATATATTCATTACTTAATTACATTTAAAATTTAAAAATATATATTATTGTGTGTTTGCCATTGTAAAAAATATGTATTTATTTTACTATTACTTTTATTGAAAATTTCATTTTATACTTAGCCATTATTTTTTTTATATATGTAAAAGGTACTTTATATTCTGAGGATTATTTCTATTAAGTTGGTCATTGAACTATTTTTACCCATCTCTTAAGTGCCAATGATGTTCCTTGCCAATAGAAAACTTTACTTTTAATCAATACAGAAAATCGTCTTTAAACTTTTGTATTTTTTGTATTTTTTTTTTAATTTAAGAACTCCTTCCAAACCCCAAACCATAAAAGCGATCAGGCATTTTCATGAACCTTATATTATTTTGAAGCTATTTGAAATTTATTGTCATATATTCTTTCAGAAAGAGCCTGAACTCCATTTTTGCTAACACATTTTACTAAAATAATCGATTGTTGATCCACTGATGTGTGATGCCTGCTTTTGGTCCATCTGAGCCCCAGATGTTGGTCAGTCCATGGTTAATCTATCACCATCACCATTAAGCCCCAGGTTGGTCTAACCCTTCCTGGGGGTTCTTTTCCCAGCCTTCTGTAGATTCCTTAC
This sequence comes from Hipposideros armiger, assembly GCF_001890085.2. NCBI lineage: Eukaryota > Metazoa > Chordata > Mammalia > Chiroptera > Hipposideridae > Hipposideros > Hipposideros armiger. The sequence goes on from NW_017734815.1 coordinate 2,475, forward strand.
AGACATGTTCTTATCAAAACTCAGCCAAAGACTCCGGGCACCCACCGCAGATCTCTAGTGCTCTTTCTGGGCAGCCCTCTCCTCTCCAGGAGTGTGTACTGAAAACTCTAGCCATGTTGGCACCCTAGACTGCCAGTTCTGGCTCCTCAACTCAAGGTTTCCACAGCTCCCCCTGGGTTCTCCCTCTCAGTGCTATGGCCTGGAAGCCCTCTCCAGTAAGAGTGGGGAAGCAACCACAGGTCTCACTATGTTTTTCAACTCCCAGAGATCCTGGTGCTTTACTGCCTCATAGCGAAGCTCTGAAAATCTTATTTCATAATTTTTTAATCTCTTTTTTTCAGTTGTTTCAGACATGAAAATAAGTTCAATGCCTGTTATTCCATCTTTGTGGGAAGCAGAAGTGTCCTATAGTATTTCTTAATATGTGATAAGGCGAGTTGCCAACTTTTTTATTTTTCAATATAATCTTAGCTTTTATTGTATTTTTAAGACAT
>NW_017734816.1:0-3899 GCF_001890085.2 Hipposideros armiger
ACCTTGGGGCAGGATGTGCAGTATCCTTGCCCAATTATGACACATGTTGACACAAAATGAATGTCAAGATGACTATAGACATGAACGTTTAGAAAAGAAAATCTCCAACCAAAGCAAGATCTAAGTCCTTATAGACATTTTTCTGTATTTAATAACATTAACAGATAATTTTTCAGATTTTATTTTTAGAAAATATATAATAAAACTAGAAAATATCTGCGAGTGCCTGTGAAGGGATATTTGTTTAAAGATTCTGATGTCTGATGTTGAATCTATAGCCTTGGTGATGGCTAAGGGATATTTCAGCAGAGGGAATTTAATATTTTTCACTTTGTTTTCTAACAGATATATTTTTGGATGTTGGAGAATTAACAGATTGCAGAATATGATTTTTATCTCTGAAATGTGTCACTTATATCCAACTTCCGCCTTTTTAATTGACTTTAAAATGGATAATTACTTGTATTACCTTAATGAGAAAAACACTTTCCACATAAGAATATATTATATAATAATATTATGAACATGAATGAGATAAGGAAAGCATATTTACAATATCAAAAGAACTTTATAATTTAATATGTTCGTTTTTCATTATTTAACTACAAAATATCTATTGATTGTCAATTAGGTATAAGGAAGATCCTAACTACTACAGAAAAATGCAGTAAAATAAAGATACAGTTTCTGTATTAAGAGAGCTTAGAGCTTATTAAGGTATGTAAAACATGTAAATGGAAAAAAGTAATTAGACTAAAATAAGATGTATTAATTGCCATAAATGAGATGTGCTTGAATTATTGGCAAAATTTTGGGAAAAGATTTTCAACTCAAAGAAAATTGTGATCTTAGACATGTACATTTTAATCCCTTCACCAACCACTTAAAAATAATGAAAGGAGATGTTCAAACACACACACACACACACACGCACACACACACTAGATATGTTAAATGAAATACTAAAAAATATTCAAATAACAAAAAAAAATGAAGGCAAAAGTGTCACTCTGCCCAAGCTGCCAAAACAGAACCCCATAGATGGGTGGCTGAAGCAAGAGACACTTATTCCTCACAGTTCTGGAGGCTGGACGTCCAAGTTCAAGGTGCCAGTTGATTCCCACTCTGGTGAGAGATTTCTTCCTGGCTTTCAGTCAGCCTCCCTCTCATTGTGTACCCATGGGACTCTTCTCTGTGTGCACAGGACAAAGAGGAAGCTCAAAATCTGATGTGTCTTCTCATAAGGACACTAAGCCTGTTGGGTCAGTACCCCATCCTTGTGACCTCATCTAACTTTAATTTATATGTCATTTTAGAAAAGACAAAATTAGAAGGTCAAATAGGCAGAAGGTTTGACTACAAGTGTCACCACTAGGAGGTTTTGTCTGGGGGATGAGGAACTCTTCTTTATCTTGATTAAGGTGGTGATTACACAACACTATATACATTTGTCAAGAATTATAAAACTGTACACAAAAGAAGAGTGAACGTTACTGTGTATAACTTGAAATTACATTAAAAATAATATAAAATGCTTTAAAAAAAAAACCAAACAAATCTACCTTTTCCCTATGGTAATTCAAGAAAAAAATTCTGACTTGCAGTGTGATAGAATTCTTGATTTTCTTTTTAAATATCATTTGCCACAATTATCTTGTATGTAATTTCTCAGGGGGAAAAAGATTCTTCACTTTGAAAGATTCTTTAAAGATAATACTTAAAAAACAATGATTGAATCACTTCATGTCTGAAAAAGCATACAATTTATGCATTCTGTATGACTTATAACATTTTTATCCATTTACATATTGTGAAGAATCTGAATCAATAGAAGTGTAGAGTTGTAGCCATTCTAATTGAAAGTTTGACTAGTGACTAAGTCATGGATTCAAAGCCCTTCCAAGGGAGGTAACTTGAGTCGCTCATCCTTAATGGTCTCCAGAATCAACTCCATCTTCTGTTAATGGGTTTCATATTAATATTTCATTTCTATAACAGTTTCAAACTACTGCCTGTTGCCTCAATGCCTATGAGGTGCTTCCTGCCTTTAAAACAGGACCAAGCCCACCAAATAGCTTACAGCGGCGAGCTCGTGAGGCGGGACAGATAGGAAGAGAAGGACTCTTACTCAGAACTGTGACACAGCCTATTTCTCAGACCAGCAGACTGTCCCCACAGCGTCTCCAACTTAGTATGTCTCAGAGTAACTTATGCCTATTTTGTGGGCAAATCCCACATAGAGTTAAGGAGAACCGTATTTGTTTGCTCCCTCCACTTTTCTCTATTTCTCTTCCTCATGAATTGTTTCAGTAACCTTCCTCAATTTATATTTGCCAGTTGTGTGGTTTGCCTGGATTTCAGGAAGGTTTAGCCTACTGTCACATCCCTCGAAGTCCAGTATTTGTAAAGCATGACTTAACTGCAAGCTTCCTTCCAGGTTAGCATCNTTCAGTATTTTTAGTAAGCCAAATTTTTAGTAAGCTAAGCTATAATTACATTTAATACACATATTATTCATCACTGTCTATAAATTGAATATTGACATAACAAGGTTATTATGTTACCAAAAGAAGAATAAAGCATGCATTTTTAAATATCATATATATTATTTTGCTTCTCTTCTATTACCACGTTAAATAAGAGTTTCTTCTGAAACACAAGGCAACTTTGCAGAAATACCATGAAAAAATTTTGAAATTAATTTTGAATATTTGGCACAAATTTGAACTTTACTCCATTCAGTTGGAAGATAAACCAATAATAACTGATAGACAGCTGTTTTTCCTCTGATGTGTGTCTGGCGTTTACCATTTAATTCATATGCCTTACAGAATGATGCCACAATTCAGGGTCTTCCAGTCACTTTATTTCCTGTTCCTGTGCTCACTAGTTCAATAACACCTTTAGATCCCTATGTCTGGAAGTACATGTTCTGTCGTCACTTTCTACACACTTGTCTCTGTCCTTTCGTGGTTATTTTCTGGCTTACCAAAAGAGATGGGTTTAGTCAAAATAACGGTGTCAAATGAATGAATGAATGAACATGAAATGGATAATACGGGCTGAGCCTTAGCCTCCTACCCAGATAATATATCTGGGGTACAGATTTTAAAACATCATGATGCTGACAGGACCCTGTATTGAATTCTGTACTGACACAGAGAAGGGCTGTGATGGCCGAGAGCTCTTCGTGCAGGGCCGCAGCGGAAGGCAACGTCTAAGTGTGCTGGGCTCAGAGTCAGGAGGCCTAGGCTGAAGATTCTGTGCGACTTTTGCCGAGGTCGGATTGTCCACTTACAAAACAGAAGTCCCAGCAGCCTTCCCGCCAGGTGCGGAAGGCTCTAGGAGGACACTGGACACCCGAGCTCCACTCCCGCAGCGTGTGAGGGTTGTGTGTCTGGCTGAGGCTCCGAGTCTGGGACACAGCCTGTGCTGGGGGGGCAGAGCCCCTTAATGCTCCAGGTGGCATGGAGAGCAAAGGTGTGTTCCAGGAGAAGGCAGGCTCAGGCACTGTATGGTCTGAGGGTCAGGGGCGCAGAATGGATGGAACCCAGAGTGAAGGGGACTGTCACCCAGCCACCGTCGGACGAGACCAAAGAGACGTTCACTGATTTGCAGAGAGAATGGGGCTTGGAGAGGACAGAGAGAGGCCTTGCTCGGGCGGGCTGAGTGAAAGGTGCCTGCTGGTTCAGGCGTTGGGTGTGGGCGGCTGACACGCCATTCGGTGTCCTCCAAATGAGAGGGCTGTCCTCTTGTTTGACACGCTGACCACAGGACAATACAGCAAGCTACCAACTCCACAGTCTATATAGTTCCATAAAACTGATTTCCATATTGACTAGGCTGCGGGCACTCTCTCCTGTTTTGTTTTGTTTTTAAGATTTTTATTGGGGAATTGG
>NW_017731707.1:0-819 GCF_001890085.2 Hipposideros armiger
TTGTGGCTATGGTTTTGTCAAATGCAGTAAATTTATAGTGATACATAGGAAATCCACAAGGTTTAAAAGAACATTTACATTCATGGGCTGAAAGATACAGACATTTTAAAAGAATAGTTGCCTCTTTGCCTCCAAATTCCTTCAAACAGGTGGCATGATGAGAAAACTTTTCAGCCGCACACAAAAGCCTTTCTTACACAAAAGGAAGACTTACTCAGGTGGCAGGGTGAAGAACAACAAAGTAGCATTCCCAGAAAATAGGACAACCCTAATCAAGAAACTCAGAAAATCTGCCTCGCTGGAGTTAAAATTGCTACAGAACAGTGGTTCCTGTGTGTATTCTGTCTTTCACTCTTCCCATTATATATGTTTATTGAGTCCTCCTATCTTGTTCTCCCCAATGTATGTTGGATGAAGAAAGCGCAAATTGTCTTTCTAGTTTGTAAGGATTTGGATGAAGAAAAACTACATCCAAGGAGCTACACCTCAGGTACCAGCCTTGAGAAGCACCATCCCAAGTTGACACAATGTAGATGATGGCATAATGAATGTCAAGCCAATGAGTAATGATATGAGACTTCTGGGGGGAAGTAAGGATGTTTTCATGTGGCAAGAGCTTCAGTTATTTATCGACAGAGAGCAGATAGTGGTAGATTGCAATTTCAAAAATAGCTAAAACATTCCCTATCATCCCACAAGAGTTCTGCAATCTGACATTTACATTCCTCCATCATAATAATCCTAAATTAAACTATACACATTATTGATAATAAAAATGAGGAATAAAGAAGATATAAAGCAAATATCAAAAGAAACATT
>NW_017731707.1:3074-7992 GCF_001890085.2 Hipposideros armiger
TGCCTTACCATATGTTTTCCAAATCATTTTTTCTAATTTTGAGGAATCATCTACCAAAAGAAATCTTCTAATTAAGAGAAAAAGATATACTTCTTCTATTTAAAGTCTTTAAATAAACATAGATTTCTGTTAGTTTCTATTAGCTAATTAGATTACTATGACTTATCTTACACTCAATTTAAAATCAGTACTTGGAAACTATAATTTAAAAATTGTTGTATTGAGTTAGGACTTTAAAAAATTTTAGCCAGGCAAACAGAAATCCTCCAAGTACCCCTGCCACATTCTTGCGCCTTCTTCTTGTTATACTCTTAGAGAGCTCGGTGTGGAATGTCTGTTAGCTAAATGAATACGATTTCAAAACATCCATAAGGAAAACACACATTAGCAAGCTATCACAATGAATTTTTCTATTTTTCCCATGTTCATGTACATATTTTCCAGATTCCCATGTTTTTTTCATTATCCCCATGTTTTCTGTTATTTACTCCATTTACTTTGTTGCCTTCATGTAATTTGCTGATGCTGAAGCCTAACAGATTTTAACAGTAACAGCATGGGGACCTATTCTCCTGACCACGTGCAGGAAGGGGGAGCAGGAAGAAGCCGTTACAGACAGCCCTAACTAAATGAACCCTGGAGAAAAATCAGCTCACAGGCCTCTTTTCTTTCCTGAGAAAGGGGTTTGTAATTAGGACATATGTTTATTAAATGAAGGCATTTTAAGAAAAAAAGCCCTCAATTTAGTGTTTGTGGGTCCATCGTGGGTTACACACTCTCAAATAATGACTCAGTTTTCATTTCCAAAGCAAACCATGCTGCCCAATTTTAAATGGTGGGTTTTAAATAGCAGAGAACATATTCGTGAAAAGTTATATTGCAAGTGGGTGAAGTACTTTTGAAGGTACGTGTCATTTTCATGTAAGGTATTAAAAGAATTTTAATTAAAATTTCATGTGCTTTGATTTTTATATTATGAAGTTTCAGGTTAAGAAAAATCTCAAAGATCTGCCTTAGCGTTTCAGAAGATATTTTGTTCTTGACTATATGTAATACTGCTGAATGTTGCTGTTATTTAACTATAAAGACTTTTATAAATTACAAAACTAGAGTTTTTATGTATAAAACAGAAGAACAATGCATATACAGTTCAGGAAAATGTTACCTAGAAATTCTCACAGTAAAATCTACAGCTGTAAAAATAAAAAGCAGCCTGAAAATAAAGATCATAATGCTCTTGAAACTTGCAACCAATTAACTGTACATTTTAACTAAAATAAGAAACAAAGAAACAAAAACATGCCAATCACACAGATTACTATTTTATTTTTAAATACTGCTTCATTTAAAAAAACCAAAAAACCTAATTCACAGACCTCTTGCAAGGACAGAGGATTAAAACAGTACTGAAAATTCTCCTTCAATCAAAATTTGACAAAATGAAGAAAAATAATAAAAGTAACAAAATTCACCAGCAGGACCCAACTATGAAAGGGATACAATGAAAAGCCCAACCTAAAAAAATACTAGCCAATAAAAGAACACAGATGATCTCACTAAAAAGAAAGTATCATTCCTTGCCCCATCTTCCTCCCCGCCCCACAACCCAATAAAAACAATCTTGGGAAGCAACAGGTCAAGAAAATCCTGCAAATTCTCATCAATGCTTTGTAATTTTGAGCAAAGCTGACTGCAGTGATTCCCTGAGAAAATCAGGATAAACTCAAGAAAATACAATGTGCAGGGAAACATCAGCAGAGAGAGAAATTATCATCAGGAATTTCCATATTTAAGAATGTTATAGTGAGTTAAGTACAGGATCTAAAAACTATGGGTGTGCCACACCTTTATCTGGGATAAGTGGGCTGAGACAAGGCAATTAACAAAACAGTAGGAAAAAGAACCCAGGACACACAGCATGGGTTACACTGAGCTGCAGCTGAGGCCTAGCCCTTCCAAGGCTCATTTGTTCATTCTCATATTCATTCATTTGACCATTCTTTACTGAGAATCTATTATGTATCTGGCATTGCTCTAGGCACTGAAGAAATGGCAGTAAACAAATCACACAGAGTATCTAGTTTTATATAGTTTACATTCTAATAGTTAGATACTAAAAACAAACAAAACCTAAGTAAGTCTACAGTTTATGAGAATATGACAAGTGGTATGGAAAAAAATTAAAGGAGAGAAGAGAGATAGAACAATCCTTGGAGTAGAGGAGTTCCAATTTTTAATATAGTGGTCAGGTATATCCTCTGTGAAAAGGTAACAAATGAGCAAAGACTGGAAGGAAGTGAGGTAATGAACCATGTGGACAGTGATGGTGAGATGCCAGGCAGCAGAAACAGCAGGTGTGAGAGAAAAGGCAAGTGTGAGAAACAGCCAGCTAGACACCGCCGCATACATAGAGTGGGCTACGTGAAAGTTAATAGGTGAGGAGCTAAAAGAGTTACTGTATTGGAGATGGGGGCAGGTGTATTGCATAGGGCCTTATACCATTGTAAGTATTTTGGCTTTAACACAGAATGAGAAGTGAAGTCATGGAGTGTTTCGAACAGAGGCGAGACTTAATCTAATTTATATTTTAATTGGCACATTCTCACTATGTAGACAGGAAGAGGAGCAAGTATAGAAGTCTGGAGAGCCTTTAGGAAGCTATATCAATAATCCAGAGAACGCATGATGACATTTGTAGCAGCAGAGGATGTAAAAAGAGATTGAAATTTAAATATATTTGGAAAGTAGAGCCAATAGGATTTTCTGACTAGATGAAGGTATGAAAAAAACAAGTCAAGCCAGAAGTTTGGCTTTGGATAATTTTGAAATGCCCATGAAATATCCAATTGGAAATTTGTTGTTTGGACTTTGGTGAAGAAATCCTGACTGGAGGTAAAACATGGGATCTTGTCAGCATAAAGATAGCATTTAGCTGTCACCGAGGCTATGAGAGAAAGAAAAGGGGGAGGGAAAAGCAGCACCTAAAAGCACTCCAACTTTAATAAGTTAGGGAGATTAGAAGGAACCAGCAAAGAAAATTGAAAATGTGTGATCAGTGAGGTAGGATGGTGTCCTGAATATCAAGCATAGAAGTTTGTCTGCTGCTGAGATGATCTAGAAGAGAAGAAAAACACTGACTATAACGGGGTTAGAGAAGAATTGCTGAAGAGATGTCTTTGAGCGAGAGGGACCTGATCTAATACATGATGAGAGAGGAGATTTCATACAGGTGCAGGAAACATTCATGAATACTGCCAGATATGCAAGTGGAGGAAGTGTGCATGTAGGACAAAATATTTAGCCTTTAAATAGAGTATCATAAGAAAACAGTCTTTAAAAAGTGGAAAATATGTCAAGGCTAATTCAATCACATATGTCAGAGCAAATACAAGATCTGCACAAAGCTGCCCATTTCAAGGTTTATTTAAAATAAAAGAAAATAGCATATGGAAACTATGCAAGCAATCTATATTAGGAAAAAAAAAGAAAAGAAGGGAAAAGTTTAGAGGTGGGAGAGAGCAAAAGAAAAAAAAAAGAAACATCACATGCCAAATAAAACAAAGAATTTACATGAAATATAATCCAAAGACTAAAAGTATATTCTCAAGAACATTTTGAGATACAGAAAAATTTAATAAGAGAAATTAAGAGTCAATAAAATGGATCACAAATATAAGATGAAAGAGAACAAAATGATCTGAAACATAAGATTTCACAAAGAAGGAAAGTGAGAGTCAAAATATTCAAATAGAAGGTATAGATTCAAAATAGCAAGAATCACAATAAATACAGTAAAAAGTCAAATAAATGACAAAAAATATTTCAGGCAATTGTAGGGAATGAAGAGAAAGTAGAAATAGATAGTAAAGATTTTCATTGAGAGATTATGGTAAGAAGAAACACTAAGATGATCAAATAAATGAATAACTACTTATAAGAAATATGGTAAACGAAACAAAAAAATTAAGAAATGTAATAATACAATCAAATTTCTCTGACATGAAGAAAGAACTGAACCTAAATGTTACATCATACACCAGGAAGAAATTTAACATAACATTCAGAAATGACACAAATTCTGATTAAACTATTGTGTTTCCAGAATAAAGAATTCCTCAGGCACATACAGGTAGAAAACAAAAATCAACTTCAAAGAGAAAAATATTCAGGCTCACCTCAAATTTTATCAAGCATCATTGAATGCCAGAATACAGTGAAATACTGTGTTCAAAAATATGCATGAGAGAAGATTATTATTCTCCAGCCTTTGGATACAAGAACAAATGGTGAACATCCAAATACATGAGACAACACAGGAGAGTATCCATGAGTTCATGGATGGTGAAAAAATTAACTACTTAGTATTGAAATCCGGACAACCAAAAAATGATTCAAAAATCAAGAATTAAAAAATATTTTTCAATGATGTAGGTATGGTTAGTAAAGGAGTGATGGTAAATATTGAATTCATTTAGGAAACTAGGGCAAACCATCCAGAAAAGTTAGGGTTTCAGGAGAGTCTACAATATAAACCCTAACTAAGAAAAATGGTATTGGCAACAGAATTAGAAAGTGGGAGGAATGGTAAAAACGTATAAATAGTTTATAGATCTGGGAGTCACTATATGCGGATTAAATTGGAGCACATAATTAAAAACATATCTTTAATTTCTTTCTCCCCTTCTAATCATTCAATAGCAGGGACCATGTCTATTTTACTCAGCAGTGTAGACTGTCTCCCTCTCCCTTCTCCCCCCTTCCATTGATGCACAAAGTCCAGATTTGTGAATTTATTGAAGATAGAAAAGTTATGATAGTTAATTACATCATTTTATATTCATTTATAGCTGAAAATATTATTTATAAGAAGATACTTCTTATATACTATTTGGTTATCCAGGGGATAATTCAATTGTAA
>NW_017731707.1:9556-11006 GCF_001890085.2 Hipposideros armiger
TTTTTTTTTTTTTCACATTTTGGAAAAACCTTGGGAGTATATTAAATGACTCATCTTCCCCAGGCAACATTCTTCCCATTTTAATAATAAATATCCCCATGCTCTTTGCTCACTATCGTCCCCTACAATGAACAGTATCAGCAAATATGTAATCTTCAAGACACTTAACTTATTTAACCCAGAAGATGAAAACAGAAGTTGATAGAACTTGATGGAAGAAGGTTTTTCTTTTTTTCCCCTTCTAAGCTAAATGATATGCATTGCACTATTGGATTACAGATTATTAAAATCTAAAATTCTCAACCTAATTTGCCAGTAGTTATTAGCATCACTATTATTACCAGCCCCAATTTAATCAATCAAATAGGTAAAAACAAATTATAAGAAAATCTGCTGAATAAACAAGGCTACAGGAACAGTGCCATAAATATCATTAGTCACCACCAACATGAATAAGCTACATTTTCTAATAAAAGTAGAGATCTTCTCTCATAAACATTTATGTAATTACTCTAATACTTCTAGTTCTCTGCCTCCCAAACACATAGTCGGATTTCATTATCTGCCTCTTCTATCCCCACCTTGGATTAGTTGAGTCATATGGTTCCTTCTTGTCAATGAGCTTTAAGTGGAAGTGATGTTCATTGAGCATGCAATGGCTAATGTAGGACCCTCCAGAACATTAGTTTCCTCCTGGCAGAGTGGCTGGCAGTGCTTGAGATGGTGGGACCTTTTGTTCTGGGTCCCTGAGTAGTTACAATGAGGAGAGCAAAGCGATATGAACATCTAACATGTACAAGATATCAACTGTGTTTTCTTAAGCCAATAAATGTGGGAATTATTTGTTAACACAATCTTTCTTGATATATACATCTCAGATTATGTTAAAATCAACTCAGATAACTCACTAACCCCTTATGATTCTTTTTCTTTTCCTAAATAACTAGTGATGAGTTTACTTCAATTAACAAAACTGTTTTAGGAGAAAAAAGTATAATTTGACTTGTATGTGGGATATGAAGCTAAAAACAATCCAGCAATTAATTCCAATTCATGAGAAATTTTTAAAAAGCTTCAGGTGTAAACTTACATAACAGAGCAAAAGTTTTCATTTAAGTTTAAGATGAAATTTTATTCCTCCTTATGAACTTTAGCCATCCAATCTATAACAATTAGAACTGATGCACTAAACTTTAATTAGGTTAAAAAAATCTTACAAGTTGCAATAGCATCTTGCTTTAAAATAAACTTTAAAGAACAGTGAAGTCTCATGTTCATTAGCACATTGTTCAGGCAATCCTAGAGAATTTCCAAATGAAAAAGAAACATGAAAAAGAATAGGCTAATGAGGAATTGTGTCATATAACATGAAAAAAATCTAAAAACAAAACTTTATTTAGGTGTTAACAAAAGGTATTTATAGCATTTGAGTTTAACTAAAGATAAAACT
>NW_017731707.1:12351-97563 GCF_001890085.2 Hipposideros armiger
ATGAGGAGAAACACTGAGGATGATTTTTAAAACATGCATGGGCCTTTAAGACCAAGGTCTCAGCAACATCAAGCTAACTGCAAAATAATCAGACCTTTTGACAATATGAAAAAAAAAATGTATCTGGAACATGATCTCCCTAAGGTGAGTGTGAGGCAGGACTAATAAATGCCCTGAAGATATACAGCTATAATTAAGTGAACTACAAATCTGTTTTCTTTTGCTGTGGAACACTTTCAGAGATGAAAACCTTACTTATAGGAATTTGCATGACTGTAAATCATGGCCTTAGTAAATCTATAAGGCTGCATTATTATAAGTAGTTATGGATATTACAAGCAAGTCATTTTTCCTTCTGGCTTTTCAGATTTAGGGCCTTGGATTCAGAAATGTATACCCAATTGGGGATGCCGCATTCTGGAATTTTTAGCAAGATATAAAATTTCATTTTCACAGAAAGACAGCCTCATTGTAAAGACCACATATCAAGTAAATGAGAAAAGACACATGCGTGTGTTTGTGGGTGCTTAGAGGGGAAACACAGAAAAGGGAATTGAAAGAAGAAACAACTGGAAAATAATCACCCCATAAAAAGTCAACCACTGCCTCCAGAGTAGTAAATTATAAGTTGAGGGAGCCATTTGAAACAGGAAGTTAGGATACAATGCACAGTTTGTAAAGTTAAAATATTGTAAAGTTGGAGTAAGAAAGTTTAAAGTAATTGTAATGTATGAAAACATTTTGGAACTATGCCATATTGTTTTCTGCAATTTGAAAAAAAGTACTGTAATACTGAGTACAAAATTCCCTAGGAATTCAGCCTGTAATTATATGCTAGAAGAAATATTTGTATATCTTTTATAGAGTCAAAATTTATATATACATATAAAAGTTATACATTTATAAAAAGTTTATATATATACATTTTTGTTGAAAGATAACTTTAAAATTTTAGGTAGATTGTTTCTTATATTTTATGCTGATACTGTCATACTTCGTTTTCAGCCTGAATAAAGAAATTGTTTCCAAAAGTCACTATATTTTCAACTACTTGATAAAATCAATGGAAATATAAAGATGGAGTGAGGAGTGGAGGAAAGAAACAAAAAATAATAAGCAAGTCATCTTTTTTCCCTAGCACAGTTCCCAAGCCCACCTTGGAAAATTTCAAAGCACTGGAGGGTCTTCCTGATACTCCCTTTTCCTTGTCACTCACATGGAATAAAATCCATGAGCTACAAAGTTTCTGAGCTCAGCTCATACACTAAGAAAAGATTTCTGGGGCTGGCTGAGTGGCTTGTTGGTAAAGAGTTGGCTTGGGAGCGCGAGCTCTGAACAGCAGGGCCACCAGTTCGGATCCCACATGAAGGCCAGTGATGTTGTGCCCTCTACAGCTAAGATGGTGAACAACAGCTCGGCCTGGAGCTGGGCTGCTGTGAGTCACTGGCGACGACGTGGGCTGCAGTGGGGCTGCGGTGGGCTGCCATAAGCTACCGTGAGTGGCCAGCAGCCAGCGTGAGCAGCCAGCAGCTGGTATAAGCTCTGTGAGCCCCCAGGGGAGACCATCCAAGGGCTAGCAACCAATCTGCCTCAGCCAGGAAGAGCGCAATGATCATAATACCAACATGGGCTAGTGAAGCAACGTCCTCCACAACTAGACTGAAGAACAAAAGGACAGCAACTTGTCTGTTCCCCTTCCCTGATTCCCCAGTGCTGTTGCCCTACCCCAATTCCCCAATAAAATCTTTAAAAAAGAATACATTAGAGGTAATCAACAGTAGATTAGATGAAGCAGAGGATCAAATCAGCAGTTTAGACATTAAGGTAGCAGAAAACACCCAATCAGAATANCCCCCAATTCCACAATAAAAAATAAAAAGTATTTCTGGATTCATTCAAAATAGCAATTACTTGAAGTCACTTAAATGATGTAGTCATGAACTTGGACCTGAATCAGAATTACAAATTTTAGGGTCAAATGGAAATTTCCAAATACTCTAATTGAACTCATTTGTTTTATATGCAAATTTGAATGTCAATCCCAATGCACAGTATACCATGCTACACTGTTTCTTTTCTTTCAACAGCTGTCCATGTGGAATAAGGTTGAGGAAATCTGAGACATATGTTCATCTTACTTAAATTCTTCTCTGTGCCATTCTTGTGGCATATATAAAAAAGTGCCTTATATTAAAATTATGTACCTGGCCTTTGAAGGTGCACACATTCTTTTGTATAAAAGTATTAATCAGACTTCTAATTTGTGCTATATATTGGGCTTAGTCCTGGAAGCCACAATGAGAAGCACAGTGGGGGTGATCCCTGTTTTAGTGGAGCTCCTTAGGAAAGAGACAGATTGGCCCAAACAACAATATAGCGTTATAAGGAACTCTGACTGCTGTATGGAGAACAATACAAATACATTGTTATCTAAAACTCAATGTAAAATGTGTAGGTCATTTAGCTGTAGGATTTTGTATTCTCTAAATTTTAAATATGTTTTTTTTTCATTTTTAAAACCAATACACAACTGTATTTATTATATTATTTCACACAGATTTCTATGTATGACATTTATTTCACTTTTTGACTATTTCCTCTTCAATTCTTCTAGGTGTCAAAAGCTATTAATTTGACAAACCACATTACCACATCCATTTCTATTAAGTCACAAAAGAGTAACTTGTAAGATTCGACCCATGATTAAATTGCAGTTTAAATGTTAACAACTGAATTAATGTCACCATGCTGCTACCTTGTTAGTTTTCCTATCTGAAGTTTCCTATTGCTACTTTAACAAAAAGAACATCAACCATGTTGTCTTTATAGATTGCTCTCATTCAAATAGCTATTACTCATTTACTAAAAATAAGGTGAATAATAGAACGAGGCTTTCTGAAACCATATATCAAGGAGAAAGTTTTATAGCTTTAGTATTGCTTACAAATCAATTCCTTAGAGTTGGTCTGCCATTAGTAGCTTTTAAGACTGCCTGGAGCTGTGTCATTCACTGCTATTTTGACACATTAATGCACTAATGGTATGTGCAGGCTGACATAACTTCTCTCAATTTCTATTACAATAATTATCAAGACCCTTCTACAAGACATGCAAGTTAAGCAAGGTGACAAAAGAGTATGTAAATACTCAAGTATTCCTGGAGCATTCATTTAAAAATGACAGTGAATAATTAAGAAACTATAAAAGCACTGAGATAAGAACTGTCTGATGAGGATGCCATCAGAGGAATAAAAAAGAAAGTCAGAAATGATGGCAGGTGCATTTAAGTATTCATCTTCTTTTTATAAAACAAGGCTAAAAGTTATTACATGAGAATACCAATCACATATTAAAATTCAATGAATTATCAGTAGTTTTACTAAATGAGTGTACATTTAATAAAAGGAGCATATGATATAGTAAAAACGGAATTGTCAAAAATCATTTCACCTTTAATGGGAAGCGACACAATGATTGCATAATAAAAACTCAGATAAGATATCTTAGTCTGTAAAGGAGAAATCAGAACTGGCTTCGGGGGAAAGAGAAGACTTTCTAAATGAAGAAGCCCTTGCTGATCATGCATCCAAAAAGTAATAAAGTTTTGGTGACAAGAGTAGACAACGGAGACTCCAGGTAAATAGCACACTGTCCTACAAAAGTCGAACTATAGCAAAATTTGTAAGAGCTCTATTTATTTCACAGCATAAAAGCTAGCAAAATGTAGAGCAAAGGAAATTAAGATAAACTTGGTTACCAACTGTTTAATTTGCCCATTATATCATTATCATTTCTCTCTAGTAAAATTACTTTAATAAATCCCTAAATTTATCACTACAGCTATGCCAGGCTTGTTCTTTTTTGGTTGGTGGTCTGAACTTTATAATCAGAGTAAACAAATCCACAAATTTTTATAGTGCTAATCTAATTTTCTGGAGAGCAAAATTTAAAATATCTTTGATCAGCAAGGTCCATTTGGTGTTACATTGATGTGATCTTTTTTTCTCAACTTACAGTCAGCTCCCTGTTTTATCTTCCTTTTTTTATTATTGCCTTCTGTTCACAATAGCAGTGCCTTGCTTCTCACTGTTTTGTTGAAACTCAAAAGATCAGCAATACTCTTTTCCTAGGCATCTTATTCTAATTGGAGTCCTAGGAGTTACTCCATTATCATTATCATTATTATTGCTATTATTACTATTATTTAATGAAAAGGCTAGCATGCCCCTCAGCCTATAGCAACTATATCTTTTGGAGTAATATCTTCTGAGTCTTTATTTAAATAGTAATCTGTGCATGCATATAGTAGGACTCCATATGTACAAATAACTACTAGGAAAGAAGAATTACTGAGTTTCCAAAACCTGGATAGTTCACACAAGGTTAAGAGAAGTTTAAGTTCAGACAAGTCAGGATGTAGAGATTTTATTGAATACCTGGAGCATTTGGCAGAATGCAGAAGGGTTGTGCCTCAGCAAGAGAAACAGTAAAGGCTATTCTACTCTAAGAAACGCTTTAAAATTTCTTTTAAAAATCCAGTAGACACAAAAATAAATTAGCTCCTTGTCAGAATAAACCTCAACACTCTTTGCAGAAAAACAACATTAAAGCATTAAGCAACATAATAGTCACAATGCTTAGTATCCAATCAAAAATTACTATACATAAAATTAGCAAAAGAATGTGATCCATGGGCCAGCTGAGTGGCTTGTTGGTTAATAGTTGGCTTGGGAGCGCAAGCTCTGAGCAGCAGGGCCACCGGTTCAGATCCCACATGGGCCAGTGACACTGCGCCCTCTACAGCTAAGATGGTGAACAGCAGCTTGACCTGGAGCTGGGCTGCCTTGACTTGCCAACGACGGCATGGGCTGCAGTGAGGCTGGCCGGCAGAAGCATGAGCTTTCATGAGCCGCCATGAGCCACTGTGAGCAGCCGTCCAATGGCCTGTGAGCGACTGCCTCACCCAGGAAGAGCGCAATGATCACAATACCAACGCGGGCCAGTGAAGCAACATCCTCCACGACTAGACTAAAGAACAAAAGGACAGCAACTTGTCTGTTCCCCTTCTCCAATTCCCTAGCACTGTTGCGTCCCCCAATACCCCAATAAAATCTTTTAAAAAAAATGTGATCCATGACATGGAGAAAATATCAGCCCTAGAAATGAACCCAGAAATGCCTAAGCTGCTGAATTTGGCACACAAGGACTTTTAAAGAACTACCATAAGTATACTCAAGAATTTTTTTTAATGTGCATATAAAATGAGGAGTCAAAAAAAAGTGATACAATATTTATTTAAATAATGGCCATTTTTTTCTAATTTTGATTTTAAAATATAAAATATAACTCACAGATAAAATAACTCAAGAAATCATAATCAGATTAAGTGAAGATACTGCAAAATGAAATATTGGTGACATTAAAGGTGGAGCCATAAAAGTTATTCAAATGAAGCCCAAAGAGAAAAAGAAGATAAAAAAATAATAATTCCAGTGACATGTAGAGCAATACCTAACAGTCAAACATATGTGCAACTGTAATCTCAGATGGAAAGGCAGAATGGAGGAGCATAAAAATATTTAAATAAGTCATACCTGAAATTTTCCAATTTTCATAAAATATAAATATTAAGACCCAAGATATTTAACAAATCTGAAGCAAAATAAACATAAGATGCCACCAAAGTTCATAATAATAACTGCAAATGATATAAGAGAATATCAAATCAATCAGAAAAAAGGAGCATATTGTGTACATCAGAACAAAAATAACTGGGTAAAGTAAGGGAAACAGGTTGCAAAGGAGCATTAGGGAATATTTGGCAAGAAGGGAAAGTATATCTTGATTAGAATGGTGGCTACATGGGTGTTTACATTGGTCAAAATACATCAAATTGTATATTTAAAATATTTTTCATTATATATCAGCATATATAAATTAATTTAAAAGTAATAAAGATAGCATGGAAAAAATGTAATTTGATAAATTAAGAAATACATTTCTGGTTAAGAGCTCACTCAAGTGTGTGAGCTCTGAGCAACCGGGTCACCGGTTCGATTCACTGAGCTGCCGCTGAGCTGCCAACAGGTGACAGGATGGCTCAGCTAAAGAAAATAAAATAAAAATAAAAACGAAATACATTTCCATTCAATAAAAAATTTGGTATTCTACGGGAATATAAAATTAAACATATGAGTTTACCCTCCCACTAATTATTACATTTATTCATCCTATTGCTAACCTAAAAATAAAATGACCTTTCAAAGTGAGAGGGCAACAAGCAGTTATTGAGATCAATAAGAAGAGCTGTTTGGGAATCATTGATTCAGGCCAAAGTCCAAAACATTTTCTGCCTAGGAGACAAAGGCAATGGGTATTTATAAGAAGGGGAAGGAGAACAATTATATCAATACAACGAAGGCATTTGTATTGGTAAAGATAATATAGTGATGTTAATTCTAAACAATGTTTTAAATTTCCAGTCCAGTAGTCATCAGTCCAGTAGTCATGACTACTTTCTTGTTACCTTTGCCAACAGTTCCTTGGGAAACAAGGTTGCTTAGGCCCAATCCAAAGGTTATTTTGTCCTGTTTAAACATGACAAAGTTTAGAGGCATAAGATATGTAAGACAGTTCTCCTGGCATGATAGCTCCAGGTCCATTTTAAAGTGTATCTGTCTATGTTGTTGTTTATAGTATGAAGAGTTTTTCTGGGTCCCTAATATGCACTGTTCTTCCTCTCCACGTGATTATCTATATATCTGAATTCCATAAGAAAATATGCTCAGTAAGATTAGTAAAAAAAAAAAAAATTCAAGCAATTCTTGTACTTTGTCAAATATACATTTGTTTTTATTATTGTAATGTGTATTTAAATATATATTACTCTATGAAACTTAAACTTCTTTTCTTGTACATTGCTTTAGTAGTATAAGCATATTCCATCCAATCTAACCTAGAATGAGCACATTTTTATATAACATATCATATCTAACACTTCTTTAAGGTATGTTCCATTTCTTTCCTGTACTATTATGAGTACAATTAATTTATGTCTTTCAAGAAGCCTTCTTTCCACTTAGTTTTCTTAATTTGAGGAAAGCAAACTTTTAATTATATGTCTTGTAACAGAGTAGTTTATTTCATTTTCTTTTGTATACTACTTTAAATCATCAAATAGGGGGGAAATTCTGCTTTGTTTTCCTTGAAAGAATATAGTCATGACATTTAAAAATTCAAGAAAAATAATTTCTTTCAAACCAAAGGGAGTAAAATGCTGCTTTTGTTGGTAGTAAAATAAATCAAGTAAACTAATGTATTCCAAAGTCTTTTACAGGTCATATAAAAATTTTAAATGCAAATACAGATATACTAAAAATTTAAGAAATCTGACAATATATAAAAAATATTTCAAGCTGTCATTTCAACTCACTAAAATCACTAAATATACTTCTATTAGAAAAAGTAATTTTATTATTATTATTATGTTATTAAAATAATATAAAAGTCTATTTAACCACAGTGCTAAAATTTCCATGTCAAAACTTACATATGAAATTATTAGGAAATACCTAAATAATATTTCCTAATGAATATGAATTCTATATATTACTGTTAGATTTTTATAAATTCTTATTCAAATATTGAAGGAGTAAATATAGTTGAATGAATATAGTTGAATGAATGACTCACTTTCTCCATCTATCAGTCTGGGCTTTTATATGTATGTAAACATATTTTATATGAATTATCTGCCCACCCAGAATATCCCTGAAAAGGATAGAGGGTGTCCTTTACCATCTTCTATTCTGAAGGCATTAGCTCTAGTGTTTTATTCATGGTCCTCAGTTTCTATTCTTTGTTGTTCTATGAGGCTCTTTGAGTTCTCATGTAAATATATTTACTACAAGTTCCCTCTGTAAACAAGTAGTCAGATTTAGGATTTTCATTAACAGACACTTAGAAATCCCACATCAATGGTGGGGCTTTCTTATACCACTTGTGACATAGTTACCTCGAAAAGAAATTTAGAATATAAAGAAGAAACTCCATTTGGCAGAAATATGTGCAAGAAATAAACTTTTCTGACTTATTAAAGAGAGGGACAGACTGCTTATAGTTTAGCAATGCATTTGTGAAAAGAGAAAGGCATGTAAATCTAGTCAATTTTCCCACCTAAAGTATTTTCTGCTTCAACTCTGAGAATACGGTTTTAATGTAGTAATAAAATGTAAAGATCAAAAAATTTTTAGAAATCACATAATCCTAATTATTAATAAATGTATAATTTATTACTGCCAGGTAATTGTACAATCCTTCATTTTACCTGATATTTTTGTCTTTTTTATTTAGGTTACTATATTAGGTGGTAAAATTCTAATGAGAAAAAAATGTCCTGCCTAGATTTATGTAATAATTAAAACTATAAATGATTTACTAAGGCCATCATTTCTTTCATGATTTCAGAAACACAAGATTTACATAATTTTATTTTGTAACATAATAAATTGACCATATGACCCTTAGTCTTGATCCAAGCTTCTTGAAATCATAAGTAAACTCCTTTGAAGGTTATCAAATTTTAGTAAAAGTCACCTGGGAACTTATTAAACACATAGATGACTGGCACCAGTAGATCTTGGTAGGACTCGAATATTTCCGTGATTAGCAGTGCCAGTGATATATGTGATCTACTGCCCACACATTAGCATATTACAGTGAGAAACACTTGCAAAAAAGACAAGAACTGAAAAGCCTTTCCCCCTCCCCAATCATAACATAAGCTGATTTATCTAAAAGGAAACTCTGCAAAGATGTACAGGAAGCTTAATTCAAAATTAAACATACTTGTGAAATAGCTTCCTAACAAATATGCCTAAGCAAATATACTTCATCAGAAAATAGTGAAAAAACAGTGATCTCTGCATACAAAATTATAAAGATACAATTGCAGTTAATTATATTACAAGTCAGTGTCTCAGAATGCATGCTCCCGAAGGTAATGAAATCTACAGAAATATCCACAGAAGCATACAGTTCAGATTGTGATAACAGTCTCATTGAGTAGAACTTTTCAGATTATATATATATACTATTTTCTTCATTGTGAGATTCATAGGTTGAAAGAAAGTCAGGGTAAATGGATTAAGTAATTTTTAAAAGGACAATGGGAATAGTAGAGCTATCTACAAATATTCAAAGGACATTCATAAAGGAAATGCAGGAGCCATATAAACTGCCATAGAGAACTACAAACACTGAAGAAAGTTGTAAGGAGGAAACTGTATAATATAAACAATCTGCAGTGATTAGAGCTGCTCAATGAATTAATAGGAATTAAGCAGAGGGTGGATTCCAAGTTGTTAGAAGCGTTTCTGACCTAGGCAATGTGTTATATTTGACCCTCATTTTCCCTTTCAAATCAGTGATTTCCAGTCACCAAAATGAAAGAATGAATATAACTAAAATAGAGTAGCAATCTCTGCAAAGTAGTAATACAAAAATATTAGGCATACACTTCACATTAAAGAAGAATTGAATTTTATAGCCATATTTTTAAAAACTCATATGAGCATAAACCCACATGAGCTTATGGAAAGAAGGATATCTAACAAAGGCCTATATCCTCATATATATATATATATATATATATATATATATATATATATATATATATATATCTTAAAACAGAACCCAACACTTCTTCCCAACTCCAAAATACAAATTTTCTTTACAAAGCATTAAGAGGAAGCAATGTAGTTTTCATTGAATATTTTTGTTGTTATAAAAGAGAAGGTATAACACCTAGTATAGAGCAAACAATTTAATGATAATTAATGGTATTTCTCTTCTAGCTAAAAAAAAAATAAAATAAAATCCCTGTTTACTCCCAGTTTCCATGCATACCTCTTCCAACCCTTTCCAGCAGCTTCCAAAAATTTCTCAGGCTTGAGTCTCTCCCTCCACCTACATAACCTGTTTATATACCAAGGATGCCAAAAAAATGTATACACATGGTTTGTATTCATCTTTTGTTATCGGTATATATTGAGTATTACAATTTTAATACAGTTTTTTTCCTTTCTTAAAATTTTTTGGCACCCTCTGTAGAATGTCTGCACTCTCCAAAAAATCCTCATGGTGACTTGTAAATAACAAATACAATACTTTCTCCAACTTGCTTATATTTTAAAATTTCATTTACAAGCATAATTATGGTATATATTAAATGTAATTTCACTTTTAAAAATATTTAATTATGCATACAACTCAGATTTCATATCAATACATCTCTAGTTGAATATGTAGGCTTCCACGTAAGCTTTGGTTTTAAGTCAAAACACACATATTCATTTGTATCCACACTTTTAATATATACAATAAACTATAAAATATAAGTGGAATGGTTAATAAATTTTTTAAATGAAATGCATAAAATACAATTAAAAACACATGCATGCTTACATTTTTTAATAGAGGGGAAAATGGTTATCTTAGATATCATAAAATCACAATCTCAACTTAAAATCTGTTAATTATACAGGTATTTTTTATCTGATTTTTTTCACACAAAAAATGTTTAAACTAAGCTGTTCTAGAAATTTTTTATAAGAGAAATGAAGACTAGCCAATTCCAAGAAGCCAGGCTATTATGAAAGCAGGAAATGAACATGGCTTTAAAAATTCCCCAATGTATTAAAGGCTATGGAACACATATGTAACACCTGACAGAGACCTTCTCCTTGACCAAACTTGAGTCAGGGTCCTCCTCTTTTTGACTAGGTCTCAATCTTGGGCTCTGTCCTTGGCTCCATTAGTACAGTTCTATTAAGAAACCTGCTCAGTCAATTTAGTTAAACCCCCCACTCTTGGTATATTGTTAATATGGATATCTGATCAAATTCCTCATCCACCACCCTCAATATCTTATCACTCTGGCCTGCCTTCAGCAAGAATCCTGTGGAGTTGGTCTAGGAAAAAATCCCCCTAACCTTGATGTTTCATCCTAGTAATTTTCCATCCACTGACCCCTATCCTGTTCCTTGGCTATAAATCTCCATTTGTCCTTGTTGTATCTGGAAATGAGCTCAATCTTTCTCCACTGCTGCAGAACCCCATCACATCAGTCTGTCTTGAATAGTCTACTTTACTGTCTTTAATAAAAGTAATGAATAATTTTTTCTTTAACACATCAGGATGTAGTATACGTAGTGTCTTGAAGGGAACCAAAATTTTGCCACCATGAAGCTGTTTTGGGGGATATTGATTTTAAGCTGTTTCTTAAGAAACAAAAGACTCAGAAAGAAACTTTGCCCCCAACCCCACCTCTCAATTTTCCTGCCTGAGATTCAGACAGAAAAATCTGCTTTAGGAAGAGAGCCTTGGCTTAATCACCTTAAGAATCTTCACCCTCACATTAGCCAGGAAGACTCCAAAAGCCAGTTAGCTAGATACCCGCTGTGTTCCACTGTTTCTGAGTTTCCCAGCAAGAACTTTCCTGCCATGTATGTTCCTCTCTTCCTCAACTACCTGTAAATTGCATTCTCACTTCTGAAATCTAATACCCCACCCTTCCTTTCTCCTTTGTCCAAAAACGTCATATATACCCAGTGTTGCCTCACTGTCTTTGAGATTTTCATGCATATGTGAATTCCCCATGTGCATGTGTTAAAATTTTGATTTTCTCCTGTTAATCTGTCTCTGTTAATTTGATTATTAGCCCAGCTAGAACTGAGAAGGTGGGAGGAAAAGTATGAAGTTTTTTGTCTTCCACAGCTTACTCTCTATTTAAATCTTTCTAAAAATTACAGCTGGAAGTTAAATTATGTACTAGATAACAAGTTATTTCATTCAACAGTCATTTGCATACAGCATATAGTTCAATATCCACTTAGATCTGGGTAAATTGGTAAATGCTAGAGGAGAGTAGGGAATTGAGGAGATGAAATCTATAGCTGGTACTATAAATGGCAAGTGATTGTGTTCTTACACTGCAGTATTTCTCAGTGTGGTCTGTAGGGTGCTTTCCATATTTTAACGGGCAAACAATGGAAGAGTATTATTCAAAGTTCAGATTCTGATTCAGTGACCTAGAAGAGGCCTAAGATTCTGCATTTCTAATAAACTTTCAGGTGATGCTGATTCTTCTAATCCTTGCACAAGACTTTGAGAAACACAGTTTAGACAGCAGCAAGTCATCTAGGCTTTTCCTTAAAACGGTCAAGTAAGTTAGCCAAACTATGCCAGATCCTGATACAGCCAGATCCAAGGGGAGGTATAGGAATATACATTTTTAACATTCTCCTCCAGGTGATTCTCTATGAATTCTAAAATTTGTAAAGCACTGGCTCATAAAAAGAGGTGGGAAAGGGTTTGGGAATGGATTTGCTACCTAAAAACAATTGCCTTCTTTACACAGAGCTCCCAGAAACTTTAGAATTTAAGGATGTCCCTGAGATTTACTTTCACAGGATTCCATTTGAATATAAATGTTAAGCAATGGGATTGTAATATGATTTGCTAGGGGCCCTCTACCACCTCCAGAATGGTCCTAAACCATTAAAAACAAGTTAAATGGTAGAATTGAGTGGAAATAAGTTCCGAAGCCTCCAGAGGCAGAGAGGTTAATTAACAGGGTTAGTCTAGGATCCAGAACTGTGTCTCCTCTTCAATACTTTTGTTAATGACCTGGAAAAGCAGGTGAAGTTTTAAAATTTGCAGGAAAAATATTCTTTTAATTTTCTAGAGATTAGGTAAACTGGTTGAATTCCAAAAGACCTAACAATATAAGGTAATTAAGAAACACAAAGGTTGGTAAAACCCATTTAAAATATGTACAAGCAAAGCACACTTGAAAAATAAATTCAAATTACTCATACACATTGATGAGCTCTGTACTAAATGTAATTTTCTCAGGAATAAGATTTATGTATCTTTTTGTGCAATTCAATGAAGACATTTGTTCACTACCTAGAGGCAATAAAAATGGAATGAGGTATTAAACTATATTAAAAGAGGCCATAAACAGGACACATGTATTATAATACCTCAATTTATGAATCGATAACACATTTTTATCTTAACTATAGTACTACAGTAGTCATCTTAGTCATATCATCTTTAGGAGGCGATACGAAAAAAAAAAAAAAAAGCAAAGAACCAGAAAGCAATGAGAAACATTACATTTACTAGGAAAATGAGGAACTCTTTTATAATAAAAGAGCAAATGATATATTTAATTGAGAAAGGGAAGGTTAAAATGATATGTAATAGTATATAAAATAATGAGTCCTAATGGCAGAACCAATTGCGCACTCTAATTTACCTATATTTCTAAAGACCATTTGGTAGTAATAGAAAAAATATAATCTACTTATGTTAGAAGGTAGACAAATATTACTAATAAAGGGTATATGTATTCTTAACAATGTCCTTCTATGAAAAATCAATTGTAAAGGGTATTGTACTATCTAGGTAAATGAAATGACAGAATAGATTAGCAGACATTGTTTCAAATAATGGCATATAGCTATATCTGAACATGATAAGCAGTATATTAAATAATACGATGTTAGAAGTAGGAAGATAATTTTTCCTTTGACTATTTCTATACTTTGCAGCATAGAGAAGGAAAAGAAGATGGGGTGGTGGGGAAAGATTGTTGTATTCAACCTGACAAGCCAGGTAGATCTAATTATTTCAATCTAGGGTTTCTAAAAGAAACAAAACTTTTTGAAATTCATGACCAATTCTTATAAAGAAATAGATTTAAAATTAAATAATGTCATTTTAAAAGCCTAAATCAAGAGATTATAATCAATCTTCCATTAAGAAATACCTACTATGTGCCAGTAATTGCATTAGATGCTGGGAATAAACTGATGAACCAGGACACTACCTGACTTCAGCAGGCCAACCCCACAAGCAGTTTTCTGTCAGTTTGAGAAGTGGTGCAGCAGGAAGTATATGAGTATATGATGATATAGAAACATATAGAAGAGACACATAATCCAAATTTAGGGCATCAGCTACAGTTTCTAGAATACCTGATTGCTAACAAGGAGTTTAAAAGCTATTACTCAAGTAAAGGGCAGCAAGGCTAATTTGTTCAACAGAATCAATTATATTGTACATTCTTGCAAATGAAAGGAATTCAGTATGTCCCAACTAAAAATGAGACGGGAAAAGAGGCTAGGGAGGTAAACCAAGGCCTGGTCATGCATGCCACAAAGGTTTGGGCTTTATCCTGAGAGTGATGAGAAACTCTTAAATGATTTAAAGCAGTAGAAGTATATAATTTCACTTTAGGAAGTACTCTGGCTGCAATGGGGAACACAGACTGGGGTGGAGAATGGGAGAAAGACTGAAGGCTGGGGGTTTATAGTTTCCATAGTATAGGTAATTACAGCTAGGTTGCTGATATTGAGAGTGAATAAAAGCAGACAATTTAAAAAAATGTTTAGTAGGTAAAATCAATAAGTTTCTAATTGATTGAATGGGGGTTTGTCAGTGAGGAAAAAGGACACATAATGCCCAGTTTGAAGTCTTAGTACCATTGGCTCAAATAGGAACATGAAGAATAAACTGGGGGAAGGGGAGAAGCCGAGATTTACTGAGTTAAGAGTCACCTACAAGTATCTCAAGTGAGATGGCAGGAAGCAGTTAAGTATGCACTGCTAGAAAGCAGGTGTGGGAGCTTCTTCAATATACATATTTAGCTATATAACAAAGCATTGATAGTATACGCACTCTGAATATGCCACCTTGTATAAGGATTATTTTAAGCTAAAGGCAAATGAGAAGAAACAGATACAAGAAAATCTTCTTGCATTCTCCCTATTTGCCTAAATCCAGGACATACATTTATGCAGTGTCTCCACTTCCCTCTCTACCAGAAAGGACAAAAGTTAATCATAGGAGACAACCTTAGACACCATCAGTCTAGAGGTAGTACCAGAGGAAGTTACATGAGAAACTTGACTAATTAGCCTTTATCTACCTTTAGTTTTCTTCCATATATTTATCATCACATATTATCCCATCCTTGGAAGCCTAAAACTGTCTTCCTTTGTCTTGCCATTTCTCTACAAATTTATTGTTCTTTGTTGTTCATGGTATACAAACCTGAGTTCTAAGATACTACTTCAAGTTAGCTCATTTTCCCCTGGTTATTTCCTATATATACATGAGATATGCATGTTAGTAAACTTCTATTTGTTTTTCTCTTATTATATGTCTTTTGCTATAGGGTCCCCAGCCAAGAACTAAGGATAGAGGTAAAATTATTTTTTCTTCCCCTACAATAGGAGTCTGAATAGACTACTATCCTCGGGAAAATGTGTGAAATGAGAAGCGAGATCTGGAAAGTTATCAACCTTTACAGTATGGGGTGGAAAAGGTGACTAAGAAAAAATAGCCAGATGGGTAGGAGGAAGATTAGTAAAGCATGATGTTGATATCACAGAGGCAGAAAAAAAAATAGACAGAGAGAGAAAGTGTCAACATTGCCAAAGTTAAAGAGAGATAAATTAATGTCTTGTCACTGGAATACAAGGTCCATTGGACAGTTATCTGGTCTGTTTATTCACCATTACATCCACAATGCCTAGGACTGAGTCAAGGAGAGAAGCATTTATTTATGATTCAAGAATAAACTCTTTATTATTATTTTATGGTCTTTAATTCATTTGGAGTCCATACTTAAATTTGTATTATTGATTTTTGCCTTGAATCCTTACTATTATAGTAGTGAAGCTTTTACAAAGGAAATGATTTATGCACTCTTTGGAATTTGAGGACACTTTTTGTTTCTAAATAGAAAAAAAACTTCACAAATTCTAATGATATTGAAAGAAAAAAGATATATTAGAGATAATTTCATATTTTTATTTACATTCTCTGAGATTGTGTTATACTTTGAAAAATATCCATGCATTAAAATTGCCCTGCTATGCCAGATTACAAAAAGTATTTCAATTTAAAACTTGTTGAGTGTCTATGATATTAATAGTTGTGCTATATAGTTTGACTATAATTTGAACGAAGCTCTAATATGGTACCCTACTTGTGTTATCGGATTCTGAGGAACCTGTGCTTCTAGTAGAAAACGGATGCAAAAGAGAGTCAGGTAGATTAATAAGCGTGTGAAAAGAGGCTGTGGCAAGAAGAAGCACTAAGTGTTTAAAGGAACTGAAAGGGCGCTTGTGTGGATGGAGTGCTGAAAACAGGAGGATGAAGAGAGGATGAGCTAGGAACTGCTAGAAGACAATGAGCTGGTTTAAACAGAATTGTCACTCTGGACAAACTAACTTTAAGAGTTTATGAGAAGTCTAGTATCTGACTATACTCAACATATAAAGTAGAATAAAACGAGTTCAGTTATGGTATTATGAATGACTTTTGTAGTGAACCAATCAGAGTACCAATTTTATCTCTCTACCGATTTGTGGCCTTGGCATATTACTTAGCTAAGATGAATCTCAATGTCTTTATCTACAAACTTAGGATAAGGTATACATTATGCCATTGTTGTAAGAATTAAGTGAAATAATATATTTATTATATACATTGAATTTACTAGCATGCCTAGACCTAGTAAAAACTAAATGATAGTGAGAATAGCAGTGCAAGTTTTCACTGACCTGCTTAAATTTAATGTCACTATGTCTAAGTGGATGAAACTCACTTTAAAATTCCCTATTTTATCTTGTCATACATAGCTTGTGAAACCTGGAAATAAACAAATAGTATTGGATTTGGAGTGTGACTATGTGGGCTCCAGTCCTAGCATGTGTCTTATTAGTATATGTAGATGTAGTGAGTTTAATTGTGACCTCCCCACTCTACCCCCGCCCCACAAAATGATATGTCCACCCAGAACCTGAGAATGTAACTATCCATACAACTAAATGCAACATTGTAACATTTCTGAGAGTTTTTCACTTATTTTTTTGATCAACATCTGCTGTTGATTTTTTCAGTTTGCATTAGAACAAAATAAATTTCAATTGCTATTGAATATCTCCATGGAAGACCTAAATCCTAGTCTCTCCTCTCTCATTAATAGCTGTGTGACTATAGTTATTATTATGTAAATTATAAATGCAAAATGAGGGGCTTCCACATATGTACATGGACAAAATAACACTTACTATACAACAAAAAAAATTATTTTTCTAGCTGTCTTTACAGCTGTCAAGTATGTAGATATACCGGGGGTGCCAAAAAAATGTATACAAGTCAGTACTTTGGTCAGCGTTGCTCAAGCAGTAGTTTGCCATAATGAGAAGTGTCTGAATGCTGATGGGAACCACTTTGAGCACCTCTTGTAATTGCAGAAGACAAGCATGACTTGTATTCATCTTTTGTTATTGGTATATATTATTATAATTTTAATACACTTTTCCTTTCTTAAAATGTGTATCCATTTTTTGGCACACTATGTAGGTTCAGGGAGTATTCAGGCTGGTACCTAGGATTGATAGGTCCCTCATATCATAGTTAGTTGCTTATGGACACTTTCATTACAAGTTAGAGATGAGGTAGGTATGTCTTACTGTGTGCCCATTAAATGCATTTAAGAGATTACCCAAAGCTAATCAATGTAATATATTATCTAGATTCTTAATATATCAGTAAACTAAGATGATGAGATAATACAATGTGAAATTCAATAGGGATAAATAGAAAGAGTGTATTTAAAAATACAAATAGAATAAATATCTAAATTAGTTCAGTTTGTATTAAAAAGATTTGGGAGTGTCTACAAGCCCTGTGGGTGCCAAGAACGTACTGGACTGGCAAGAAAAGAATTTAATCTTAGTCTACAAAAATAGAACAGACACTGAACAGCCACTATTTAACCAAGACTGATATATATTCCATTCTATTTGTATATATCAGGACAAACATGAGCAAGTTTCTTCACCTCTCTTGGTCTCAGTTCCTTTATCTGTAAAATATGTATAATAACAAAACTTACCACATACAGTTGTTATGAGAAGTAGACAGATATATGAGAAGCATTTAGAATAGTTGTTGCATAGAATAAGTGCTAAAGGAGTTGTTTATAATGTAAAGAAATATATTAACAATTAGAACCATAGTGAGTCTAGAAATTGCTGGGACAGTGGATAACTTTCCTAGCCAATTGGTACTCACTTCTGTTTCTCCCTTGTCACATTTCCATCAGCTCTAATTCTCCTTTCCATGTAATCCTGCCTTTCTGTGACTGGATACCATATCAAAGGAAAGACCAATTCTAAGTTATCAAAATGTGATTTTTCTGCCACTGAGTTCTTTTTAGAAGAAGTAATTCTATAAAATGAATTTAAGATATAGACTAGAGGAAACAAAATATATCTGTTATAATTTGTAATATTTTTAGAATTTGGATTTTTAAAATCCAGAAAGCCACATTATACTTTTGTAGACAAATTCTAATGTAAAGAAGAAAAATTAAATCTATTGTGTTTTCAGATATTAAAAAAAACTGACATTGGAGCAAATATGAGAACACATTTTTTTCAGGTTCTCAAAAGCATATTAGCAGTTGCTCTCTATGATAGGGAAATCATTTTATTCAGTACTAGTAATATCTGGACCCTGAGTCTTGAGAAAGGTCATGCCATGCAATGAGCTAACTTTTAAAACAAGTCAAACCAGACTGATACTCTTAACTCTTAATCACTGTCCATTAGAGAAATTACTTGCCATCATAAGGGTCTTTTCCATAGAGCCCTCTTCTGAATAATCTGCCTCCATTATAGAAGTAGATGGCAGTGCTCCTCTTATAGTTCCCAAGTACATCTCTAATTTTCTCTATTGTGAAAGCAGTTAATGGCTTATATTCTCTTTCTTTATGACATGAATGTTAATAGCATGGGTCTGTGAGATAAGTGACTAAATCCTAAATGAGTGGTTTTGTTGGAAACATTCCAAATCATGGTAGAAAATTAAATTTTTTTTCTACTTTCCGCTGTACTGGTGTATCATGGTCATTTCATTTTTGTTACAAAATAATATATTACCTCAGATGCTGAGGGAAAGAATCACCACGCTATTGGAGAGGCAGTGAGGACAAGGAATCCCTTTTTCATCATTATCAAATATCACTGAATTTCTCATGTGACATTGAGATACAGCTTAAACAGTTTTATAAATGTAGGCTCTAAACTATTCAAATTGTAAATACATTTTAGGGCCACTTTTATTTAAACACCATTACTAAGTCTCTTCAATTATAAATCCTCAGTATTTACTTATATTTTGGGTAGAAAAAGATTCTGTGTATCTTTAAAAGAACATTGTAATGGGTACCAGATAACTGGGTTCAATTTACTTTGCTATTCAAGATCTATATGTTTGGAAAATCCCTCCATCTCTCTTGAATCTCCCATCATTGTAAGACCATTCTGTCTTAACCTCAAGTCTTCTTGGTCAATGGCTGACATTTTTTATCAACTCTGGGCATAGGCCCCTCTCTTGGGTCTGGCTTATTCTCTTTTTGGTCTATTCAACAGCATTTGCAAGCTACACTTCATGAGAATGACAATAATCTGCATTTTTCTCAGTATTGGCTCAATCTCCTTATCTAAACTTTAAGGCCTAGGTTATGGAGAATCTAGTGGTAGAAGACACTTCACACATTCAAGTTCCAATATCAACTCACTACTTTCTAACAGTTCTAAGCTCTATATTTAATTTCTTACCATTAGCTTTATCTGTCCTAAAATGTCCTTATAAATAACTTTTACTGACTATGCTACTAACTGCTTTCATTACATTTTTCTATTCTTAAATCTAAGCTTTTTCTCTTAACGAAGTAAAATGAGTACAGAAAACTTTGAGCTAAGGGAAATATTTAGATATAAACCTATATGTCCTAGAATTTCAGGAATGAAAAATAGTGTTTCAGACTTTAATGATAGAACTACTGTAAGATATGCTTATATACTTATGCTAGATAGGCTACCCCAACTTGGGCATATCTGTTCCTAAGGATTGCATCACTTTTCCTTTAAAATGGCTTGATTACAAACTGTCTTTCATTTCATTTTATCTCAATAGAAGACATTGGCTAGGTAATGTGATGCTGTGTTAACAGCAGGTAGGATCTCCCTGAACCTCAGACTGCCAAAGAGGATGAAATGCCTATAAGATTAATGACCATGTTAGGTTTTTGTCCCTGTAAAAGTAAAGGTACTGAAGAAGGAATGGTGGTGAGAAGGATGCAGATAACACATTATCTGCCATTAATATATTAATGTTAATTTTTTAACCTAAAAAGTAACTAAGAACCATTATTTATGGTTATGCTATCATAAGAGTAAACAGAAATGATAGTTCCAGAGATTAATTAATTTGTAAAATCAACATTTATAAATTGGGTGTTCACTATATGCCAAGTACTCAATATATGCTAGATCCTGCCTAAATAGAGGCCCCAAAACAAGTAATACACGACAAATAATACCGGGGTTGACAGCAACATGAAAAAAATAGTTTCCTGGGAATAGGTGGGTAAAATAGAAATGTAACATTAAAGATGGGAGACAACAAGGACAAACTCTTGCTCTGAGTAAGTCAGTCTTACCTGCCTATATCACTCCATCAGCTACATATATTAAGTATTCCACAAAGGTCTTTATTTTTAAAACATAATGTATATCTTTTTTCTGAGC
Source organism: Hipposideros armiger (assembly GCF_001890085.2). Taxonomy (NCBI): domain Eukaryota; kingdom Metazoa; phylum Chordata; class Mammalia; order Chiroptera; family Hipposideridae; genus Hipposideros; species Hipposideros armiger. The sequence goes on from NW_017731707.1 coordinate 33,033, forward strand.
CTTATAAGGCACGATACAGTCTTATCTTGCTTCAGATTCCAGTGTGGTTTTATTTAAACCCCTAAAATAAATGGAGTAATTATTAGGTATCTCTGAAAATAGCTACTGTAAGTGATAAAAATATTTTAATGAAAACTGGTAATGTCTCTGACATACATCTGCAGAAATAAAGAGATTTTATTGTACAACTATTAGACAAAGCACTCTTCATCCACTAAAAGATAAGCAAGAGAGTGGTCATTAGAGTAAATGGTGAAGTTACTTAGGTTTACATCAGTAATGCGTGGAATTTACCACATTTAATGCTGTTGGAGAGGTATAAGCCATCTCCCTAATCACAATCATCTTGATTCAATTCCATCCTTCAGAAATTTTAATTTATCTAACTTATAAGAAAATGTGTTAAACAAAGGCACTTCACAATATTAGTGCAATTTGCATCAAATGCACTAGAGAAAATTACCTAATACAATTTTCTAAGCCATTTAGTATCATGAACTTGGCACTAAAAGGAGAAAATTGCATTTTATGATTTGTAGGCTGTTGAAAACATCACACACCTGAATTCACACAATCTACATATTTTATGCAGTTCCCGCAACAAAAACCAAAGCCTTTAATAAGCCAGAACACTAACTTAAAGATTTTATTGCATTAAACTACACCAGAAAGATGAGAAATCTAGCTCTATTTGAGAAACAAACTATAACTATAAACTATAAAAACATCATAATCATTTCTCTCCCACTTTGGGAATACAATGCTAAGTCTCTCCTTGTCTGTATAGTTATTTCTTTTGGTAAGACTGAAGGAATAAAAAGCTTAAAACCAGAACTAAAAAAATATATGTGTGTGTTTTATTAATGGTCATACTCCATTGAATCAAAGTTACTGAATAAAAGAACCAAAAAGAAAAGTCGTATATCATTAGAGAACATTAATTTCCCTTTTTCAAAAATACTCATACTTTATCAGGAGGTCTGTGCCAGTAGAAAACTAAATTATATAAACTGGATAAAGTTATTCATTTAAAAAATTAATCTTGTAAGAAAGGTCTCTTGATTTGTAACTCCCTCGTCAGCTATCAGAGAGACAGAGGGAGTCAAAATAAATGAAGCAGTTGATATTTGCTATTATGATAAACAATACAAGTTTTCAGAATTTGTCAAATGAGATGAACAAAGTGGCCATCATTTCTATCTTATTATGATGCAGCACATAAAACATGACAATAAAATGCTGTAAAGAGTATGACTCCTGAGAGTCTTCTGGTGCCATGGTACTACAAATATGGCGGGGTCACATTTCACCTCAGACACCCCAAAACTGACTCATCTTGCCAAAGGGAATAGAATATAAAACACCACCTTATCTAAGCATTAGAAAGAGAAGTAAGATGGCAGAAAAGTCACAAGGGCAGACACAGATTCCTCTGGCAAGAGAAGGGGTTGCAGGGCCAACCAAATAGATAAAAGTCATTCTTGAGGTTAACAGCGAATACAGGCAGTAAGCATTTTGCAGGTCATCTTAGAGCAAAGGAAGCAAAGACTCTGAAGAAATCAATTTATAAAGACTGTACTTAAAGTGACCTTTGAACAATTGCATTAGCAAGGACTGAGAATTTCTTGCAAATACATACAGATCCTGAAATAAGAGATATCAACACCAAGGAAGAAACACATAGAAACAAGAGAAAAGTGACGTACACAAGACAGGAATCTAGTGAAAGCAGAATACAGACTACTTCCCAAGCCAACTAAGCCTTTATATTTTCTTAGAAAGGGGTAATAACAGTCACTTTACATTAGAACCCTATAGTATATCTTTTAGAGTGGCTGAATATACAGGTATCCCCAGGTTTCAAAAGTTCGTATTATGCACTTTGCTTTTACAAAAGACCTGTATTAGTACCTGTTTTCACTAACTGAAAGAGATCGGAAGAGGATTTCGCTTTTATGAAAAATGAGGAAAAGCGAAAATCGTGTTCAGCATGTGTTTGGCAGCAGCCATTATGGAGGCAACAGCACCCGGAGGCAACAGCAGCCCGCCGGGCTCCTTCCGTGGGAACCACACTCACATCTCAGCATCAAGCCCCAGAGCTCTGTCTGAACTGTGTCTGTGAGCATCTGGGCTTCGTCTCCATTTCTTTGTGCATCCGTTAGCAAGACGTGTCCTAAGGTCTCAGAAAAGCCTACGAGAGCTTGGAAGGGTGTTATGCTTAGTTTAAAACTGGATATAATTAAGTGTTTCAATCATGGTGAGTGGAACAAAGACACTGTGCATGCATTGAATTGGGGGTCCAGGAATGCTCATAAAAACTTGTCCATACAAATTAATGGTAATTGCTTCTTCACTTGCCATTTCATCTTATGGAGGTTTTCCTAGGAAGTCTCTGGTGCGGGGAAGCCTGTACATGCCTGAAGCAGCCATATACATGCAGGGCCACATACACTATTCTTCCCTGGTATGGGTTCTGGTTCCTCAAGAGATATTTATAGTCTATTATTTAATATAGTCGAGAATTAACATGCCAGTCTGGGAAATGTTACTCACAGATCTGTGGATCATGTAAATCCTACCTCAATCCCAAAAGGGGGTGGGGGTCAGGGTGGGAACAGTAGGTAGCCTTCTAAGGTGGCCCTAATGATCCCCACCTACCTGTATTCACAACCTTGCGTAGTCCCCTTAAGTCGAGTGTGGGCAGGACCTAGTGACTTGCTTCTAATGAAAAAGGTGATGGGCTATCACTTCTGAAAACATGTTATAAAAGCCTGTCACTTCCATCTTGTTCACACTATCTCTGGCTCCTTTCCTCTGAGGGAAGCCAGCTGCCCTTGCATGACCTGAGCTCTAGACCCACATGACAAGGAACGAAGGCCAGCCTCCAGTCAGCGGCCAGGGAGAAACTTGGGATTTGGGGCTACAAAAACAGTGTGAACTCTAATTTGATAAACTACATACGATTGACTTAATTTTATAGAATTTTTAAATAAAGTTATGAAATTAATATTTTAAACTTTCAATATTTTCTTAAATTTTCACCCTGTCCCCAATTTTTCTCGCTCAGGTTGTCATCTTCTGTAAGTCCCAGGCTCCGATAGGGGTCTCTGACCTTTTTTCCTATCTGCTAGTGGCTCTTTTAAAACCAATATTCCAAGCTACCTGATGTTACTCTCTGGACTCAATTCACACTTTCCTGTATTGTTTTGCTTTGTTTTGGGCCTATGTCAACTTGCATCTTCTCTTGTAGATGGACAAAAGGGGAATACTATAGAGCTATGGCTCCAACAGTACTCTCTCATTCCTTGATCCGGTGTTATATTACAGAGGGACAGGCTTGCCACGGCTCAAGTGTCTGACTTCTTTTAAATATTCCCTTACATCTCCAAAGTATTCCTAATTCTTTCCCTCTCTCAAAAAGCATAGAGCCTCATTCCTCAAAAAAATCATGTCCTCCGTCACATAAGATATATTTTTCCTTGCCTAAACACTTTTAGTACTCCAGGAAGGAAAGGAGAGATGTCTTTTTTGGCTGTACACACATTTTTACAATGTGGTTGATGAGAGCGCATTGCACTTTGTATTTGGGCCCATTTTCTTAGTAATATGTCAACAGAGAAAGGTTTTCTTTCCTAATTGGGAAACTGAGTAACTTTCCTAAGATCTTATAATTAGAGTCAGAATTTTCACTGAGGCTCATCTGCCTTCAAGACCAATTTCCACTGTATCATACTGCTTTGCAGAATAAGTTACCTAGGGGTCAGTGTTGGAATCTGCAGTCTGAGACAATGTCAGATGCTAAGACCTAGTCAGTGGGAGCTGATGCTGTTTAAATATGGTATTATCTCTCTACCATTCCGTTTATCTGGTGAGCAGGAAGGACCGAGAATTGTAGAGAACAAATCACTTGGATCAGCTGAGGGATACTGCAGAAGGAAGAGGCAAGGGAATTAGAATAAGAACTGAAAATCCTTTGCATAAGGCAGGCCCTTACTATATATGCATTAAGTATTTGTTGCTGAGCAATAAAGTGCTGATCAAAATATTTTGCTCTTTTGTCAAAAGGGCAATAGGAACTGAAGGGGTCATCGGATGCAAACAGATAAGGTAACTCAGGCAGGAGCTGGAACTGAATCAGTAAAAACTCCAAACTAGAGACAGAGGATTGAAGGTCAAATACACTGCAGAAATCAACACAGAATAACTAAAGTTCTGAAAATGAGAAAGTCAGGACAGCGCTCAGCGAGGTCACACTTTAGCACAGTCAAAGAAGCCAGGAAGTCAGTTGAAGCTGAACATTCCTTGCAGGTTTCAGAGGACGCACAAAGAACAAAAAAGGATTGTGGAAGGGCAGGGGACTTGAAATGGTTTCATCATTAAATAGAAACATGAAGTAAGCCTTATTCTACTGGGTTAGGAATTTCTGACCTCCACTCATTTTATGCTTTCTGCTTACATGTGTGTGGACCTAGGCAATACGCTATCACAAGTAAAAAAGCACACAATACTCCCACTGGAAGAAAAAATAAAAGTACTGGATTTAGATGAAGAAAAATACAGTATAGTTTTATTACATTCTTAAAACATTTAATTAAATTTTAATTTGAATGAAATAATATAAAGCCAGGCACTATTGTTTTAAACATATTATTTCATTTTATATATTTAATTTCTGATTTTATAAGAATTGTTAGTCTTGGGTACTGCTTAAATAATAGATATTAGTTTTAAATTCTAGGTTGTTTTTATCTTTAAAGTGGATGATTCTCCTTCTTCTCTCATTCTTAGTAAGTAGTTATACCAAGAGAAAAATAAAAATATCTCATTGGTAAAATGACTACTGATAATGTGAGATAAATTTATAGCAAAAAAAAAAGAGCCTTTATGAAGTTTACTGCTCATTGCTCACTAACTTGAAATATATATATTTTTTTCCCAAATCTAGCAGTAATACTGATGCATTTTTACTTGTCCAGGCATTTGCTTAGATTTTAGTGACTGTGTGACATAACCACAAAGATATAAATCTTGCTACGACAAAATTCTCTAAGCAGCGATATTGTATTAGTTACCTTGTTGCTTAACAAATTACACCAATATTTAGCAGCTTAAAACAACATTTATTAGTTCACAGTTTCTTTGGTTCAGGAATCTGGGCAGCTTAGCTAAGTCTTCTGGCTCACGGTATTTTGCAGGCTGTACCCAGGTGTCTCAACTCAAGAAGGATACTCTTCCTGTTGGTAGAGTTCACTTCCTCAAGGGCTGTTAGACTGAGGCCTCCCTGGCTATTGGGAGGAGGCTGGACACTACATTCTGTTGGTGAGCCTTTGGAGAAATAGGCAAATCCACACCATGCTTTGTAGGTGCAAATGCAAATTCTAGTAACCCCAAAATAGGGGAATTTAGCCATAGCTAATAAAACCGTATATACATTTGCCTTTTTTCCCCCAGCAATCTGATACCTAAAAATTTATCCTGAAGATATTAGGCCAACAGGAAGGAAAGATATTTGTTCAAGCTTATTCATTTCAGCATTATTCAGCAAAACATTGAAAGGACCAAATATGAGATTGGTTGAAAAAAGTATGCTAGATCTACACATTCAAGTTACATGTAGCTTTGAAAAAATAAGGAACATTTCTATGAACTGATGTGAAGGAATCTTCGTTAAGTATAAAAAGCAAAGGACATAAGAGTATATATTACGTGACCTTTGTGTAAGAAAATATTCATGTAATTGTTTTGCAAAAAGAAACTGAAGAATGAAAAATCAGAAATCAATTAAAGTATTTGCCTGCAAAGGGTGGGTACTGCTAACGAGTGAAAAAGAATGGAGGGGAGTGATATTTCACTGAGTACATATTGTTGCACAGTTTTGACTTTTAGTAGCATGTTAATATTCTACATATCAAAAAGATATGAATGAAAATAGAAACAATGAACCCAACTCTATTTAAAATGAATAACATACCCACAGTGAAAGAGAAAAAAACAAATTAATCCATATTGCTTGAACATCGTTTTTAAATTTAGTACAAGAAAAAGTACAAACAAATCTTAAACTCTTTTTAGTAGATTTCTTTAGTAGAAGACAGCAATTCTGAAACTCTTTATATAGATGATACAGTTAAGCAAATAAGTAAATGTATTCATGTGGCCACTAAAAATGGAAGAAGTATGCTATGAATATGGAATTGAGAAAGGTAAGGAAGCAGTCTGTGGCAGGTGATTGAAATTAGAGATAAGTATGGACTTATAATTTATATATATATATATATATATATTTATATATAAATGCATATATAAATATATAAATACACACACACACACACACACACACACATACACACAGAGGGTGCCAAAAAATGTATATCCATTTTAAGAAAGGAAAAAACTGTATTAAAATTGTGGTACACAATATATGCCGATAACAAAAGATAAATACAAGTCATATGGATACATTTTTTTGGCACCCCCGATATATATAATGTGAGACAAATTTATAGCAAAATATATATAATATATATACACACACACACATATCAGTGTTTAACACACACACACACACACACACACACTGCTGAAGTGGCTAGAAACAACCATATGCCAGTAGCAATGAGTACATCTAGCACCCGGATCTTGATTTCTAAATACCATTACTTACTAAAAGAAACTAAGGCTTCTTGGAAAAATGGCTGAGTCCAGGACTTGAGCAGGGAAGGTACAGAATGATCCTGAAACATTTTCTCATACCACAAATGAAGTAAGTACCCAAAAGGGCTAAAAAAAATGATGGGGAGAGGCATGCCAAAAGATTCTAGGAGCTGTTTGAAAGAGCTAGCCTTGGCCATATCTAAATGAGCAACAAAAGTATTTCTTTGCAGCAATAGATTACATGTCATTGAATATAGTAGAACTCTATTAGTACATACACGTGGTAAATATATAGGCAGATGGATTAACCAATAAAGAGGAATGTGGGTCTCTTCCTTACATTTACAGCTAGCTGATGAATTTGGAATGAGCAGCAGGGTTGGAAAAAATCTATTTGGTAACCATTATAAAGATTGGTTTAGGCCAAAATCATCAATTGATGCTAAGTACAGGTAGAGAAAGGATGATGAGAAACAGAATATGTACATAGCCTCAAAGTATCTCCCTATAAATTAATTATTAATTACAAAAAACACATAGTATCTATATAGTGGAGAAAATGGACAAAACCTTAACCAAATGACCTTACTACTAAGGGACAAATAATCACTCTGTGCCTCTAAAATATGATACCCTGAAAAGTATACATATCACACGTACATACCAACCATAAACGTATACTCTGATCCTAATCATGAGGAAACACAGGAAAAGTTCCAATTGAGAAAAACTGCTCAATTTCTTCAAAAATATCACCATTGTGAAAGACAAAGCCTATTCCAGATTAAAGAAGACTAAAGACGCATGACAACTAAATGCCAAACATAATCTACCCTTGATTGGATTCCATATCTCCCAAAAATGCTACAAAGGACATTAATGGGATAACTGACAAAAATAAGGTGTGAGTTACTAACTAAAGTTATTTTATGTGCTAAATTTCTAAATTTGATAGCTGTGCTGGGCAGTATGCATAATATCTTTATTATCCTTATTCTTTGGGAATACACACTAAAATTTTATGTCCTAAGGGGCAGCATGTTGTATGCACCTATTGTCAAATAGTTCAGAAAACTATTGCTGCAATTTTACTGTAAGTGTAAAAATATTTCAAAATAAAAAGTTAAATATTTCAGTATAACACTAAAGTTGAAGTAAAAGGTGAGGCCCAAATCATGTTATCAAACACATAAAATAAATTTCTGGGGTGATAGAATATATTTGAAATGTAATTCAAATAATTTTAACTATTTTAATAATTGTATTACCAAAAATATTTGTATTTATTGAACTTTTGACATACTATTACTGGGAGAATGACTTCTTACTAATATCAGCAGTTAGTTTTCTTACTGTACATACATGAAACTTAATAAAGGATAGCTTTTAACTGAGGCTGGTGGAAAAGCAAGTATCTTCTGGCTCATTCTGCAAGTATATGTAAGATGTTGTCAAGTTATTACTTGATTAGTAACTAATCAAGGTGTACACCTATGTTCATTTTGACTCTTGAACTTGACCATTTGCTCTCCAGTGGTGAGACAGATTACGTCAACTAATCCCTCAAACTGATGTTTTGTGCACTGCTGGAATAAAATGCTTTCTGAACATTTTCAAGGATATCATCAGACTGTTGTCCTCAATTATATATTATTAATTAGTGATAGTAACCATTAGGAATAGTAACCATTAATAATAGCAACCATTGCTTGTTGGCCATTCCTGTTGTCCTGAATTTGGTAAGATTTTTTCAAGCTATAGCTTCAAAACAAATTTTTTATATGTAATAGCTATTATTATATCTTCTTTGAACATCTTATGTAAGAACAGTTTCCAAAATCTTTCAAGTAATGACAGAATTTCAAAATATGAAGCATATTCTAAATTACATCTTATATGTTCATCTCTCTTTGAAAATGAATATTTGGATTGTAACATAAAGACAAATGTCATGCCTTGTTGGTGGTGGTAATGATAGTGTGCTTTGGAAACCTGCATGATCCTATGCCAACTGCCCAAGTTCAAGGATGTCAGAAATTATTTTGAAATAAACATATTTCCATTCTATTTTCCAAATTTTAAGACCTGAAGTTGAAGCTGAGTAGCATATTATGGCTGAATATCAAACCGAAACCAAACTTCCATTCATTCCTAGTTTATATGGTTGTCAAAGTTTTGGAAAACATGCTTTAAAATAAATGTCAGAAATGAGAAAACATGCTTAGCATTAGCGATAGTAATTGTTCATAAAATTTAATTATTATTAATCAATTTCATATGTAAATGATTTTTAAATAAATTCAATGGGCTTTTAACAAGTTTCATCCCACTTAGAGTTAAGAATTTGATCTTTAACAGTATAAAAATCCTCAGGGTAACTTGTAGTTGTTAAGACAGAAGTCTAGTTCATTTTCTCCACTCTGCAGTGCTTCAATAAAAATGCTTCAGATATTTGCTAGGCCTAAATGCAATGTGAAATTTCAGTCTTCTATGTGGCTAGTTTTTAATTTCCTTCTTTACTTTGAGTTTCTGAATTCCTTGTATTTCTATAATTCTTCCTAGTTTCTATAGCAAATTCTTTTTATAATTGGAACAAACTCACACGCATTATATAAAAATTATTTTGATGAAATAAAATTGTTCTATGTATTTTAAAATTAAAATATAACATTCAAAATATGCTCTACAACTCAAGAGCATAGTCATAACCCATTTGCACAAGTACCAATATTAGGCTAATATTGGTAATTCCATCAGATGCCTAAAGAAAATTAAAACATGAAATAGCTTAAAATCAGGACATGGGAATCTGGAAAAGAAAGAAGGAAGATGTCACAGTGCTTAGTTGTCAAGGCTACATGGCAGAAACAAGGTTTGATTAAGTATTTATTAATATCATAATTATTTTAAAATTATAATTTAAATAAAAAGATTTAAATGCAAACAAAACTAAAAGTTCTGAACTTTCAACTATTTGAAAATTTTCTACACTTTACTATTATGAGAAAAAGGCAATTTAAAGCTTATTGGTACTCAAAACTTAGATACATACATACATAATTTTTTTAAATGTCATCAATATCCTGTGTCCATACATTTTTAATATAGTTTTCTTCATCTACCAGAAGCATGGCTTAAGTGGGAATTGTATGGCATTATGAGCTAAGTCAACTATGTCTAGTTTCAACACTAACAAGTAAAACGTAGCAGAATATAGGACCCCAAAATACGTCACTTTGGCATAAGGACTATTTTGAGCTAAAGTTACTTGAAAAACAAAAGATACAAGAAGGGTACTCTGACCTCTTCTATTTTTCCTAAAAGCAAGAAATAAAACTCCCATGTGAAAGATGCCCTCCCTAAACCAGGAGGAAAATGACATTCTTATCACCAGATAAGGGAAGTTAAGGACGAGAGAAAGCTGGACAAACACACTTTGTCAAAATAACCTTTACCTTTCTTTAGTCTTCCCCATGTATTTCAGTTACTTTCCAGTGTTACTACTACTCTTTGTTCAACATAGTATATAAGCACTTAGGCATAACTATTTTCTTGATCTTAATTTTCTTGTGAAGGTTCCCATGCACATGTAAAAATATTAAATAAAATTTATGCTTTTCTCTTGGTAATCTGTCTTATATCAGCTTAATTATCAGGCCTAGTGGAAGACCCAAAGAAGATCAAGGAAAAGTTTTGCCACCCCTACTTTTTTGAGATTGCCAAACATCTTTAATAACACTAAGTCTCATTTTTCTCATCAATAAAGAAGTTATAGTTAAACCAGCATCTCCCAAATTACTATAAATTTAGTGGCTGAAAACAACACACTTTATCTTATAGTTCGGTAGTTCCAAAGCCCAACGTAGGTCTCACTGGGCTAAAATGAAGGTATGGCTATTAAATTATATTTGAATGTGCCCAACATTGATTTCCTATTACTAGAAAGTACATATTAAGATATTGAAGAGTTTCATATTACATACATAACTACACACACAATACACACACTCAGAAAATACAAATCATTGCCTATGTGAGTTAAAATATTAACAGAAGGAAGAAATACCAACTAATACATTTTTTTCTGGTACTAAAATATGGATCTGGAAAATTCAAAGTAAATGTTATAATTCTAACACTTTAGAAAATATTTAATCCTAGGATTTGAAATATGTCTAAATAGTCCATTTGGGAGTAAATAAAAATGCATCCTTCTCTTTTCTTTGAAAGATTTTTGTGATGCTAAATTTATTACCTGACTTTATAAGCTCCAGTTTTATTTAAACTCTATTTTAAAGTAATTAAAAGTTTAAAAAGGAATTAAAATTGAATACTTCTGGGAAAATGTCAAAATCATGGCCTTTCATATCCTACGTGGGAAGTTGAAAATTAACTGCTGCCACCTTTATAAAAGAAACAAACTTTTAATTTACTTTAACTCATCTATTTACTTGTACAGATCAGACTCTGGCTGTGGTTTCCAGCACACACACTAAGGAGATCTATAGTCATTAAGCTCATGCTTTGGTTTAAAATAATGGAACTTGACTTTCTCTCATTTACACAATGCTGCTGACTAATTGGGGTAAACTGCCTAAGTTTAAAAAAAGCAATTATATTTTATAATGACCAAATTTTTTATTGAAACCACTATTCTCCATAAGTCATTGTAAATTTACACATATGCAGCTGTCAAAATTGAGAATTATATATATTGGATACTTTATCATCAATTATAAATGTCTTGTCAGTTAGATTGGGCAAATAAATATTGTGAAAGTTTGGATTGACTGCATATTTATGACCTATATATCACTCCAATCAGTGTATTAACTTTTTCAATGGGCATTTATTACACTGGAGTGTAATAAACTGCATGAATAACTAAAGTCAAAATAATACTGTTCCACATATTTTATCCCATAAAATAATACAAGAATTATGTAACTGCTCAGCAGCAGTCAAACGAAGACACCCATTCCTGTATCTTGTCTATAATAAAGTCACAAAACAGTATTCACTCATTCAATTTAGAGGACACCCTACCAGAATCCCCAGATGACATCCACGTGTAATTTATATAGTACAAGCTGTAATGATTATCAGTATAATCATTGATATATCATTTGTGTAATCAAAATTACAGAACAAGGTATAAAGGTTATCTGACAATTACTAAGAATAGATATTGTACACCTATCTCTAAATGAAACTTACAATATTCCTCTACCTATATACTTGACAGTTTAAGAAGGACCAATCACTGATGGTTCCCTACATAGATAATTAGAAGTCAAGATAAAACTTTCTTTCTGTCTCTGTCTCTTTCTCTGTGTATCTCTCTGTCTCTCTCTGTCTCTCTCTCTCTCTCTCTCTCTCTCTCTCTCTCTCTCTCTCTCTCATACACAGACACACACACACAGAGTTATTTAAATTCCTTAAGAAATTTTATTTTAATTACTAATCAGGAATTAGTGCTTCCAGCTTCCAGATAACTATAAACTATCTTATACGAAAAGGAAAGTCTATGAATATAATTCTTCTCCATATTAGGCAAATATTTAAGTGTAAGAAAATCATAATTTGAAGTGGAATGGGTCAGTTAATAAACACTTTATTCTCATTTCTTCAGATATGCTAATAGAGGATCTAATTCATTATTTGAAGTGTACTTGAATTTTCATGGAGATATGGCTATTTCAAATAAGCATGAAAGATCATTTTCCTGCCTACATTGTAAAGATATGCTTTCCTTAGCATTTCCTATGAGTAAATATCATTATTTTTCAAATCAGAAGAAATAAAATCATAAATATTTTTATTAAAAACTATTAATGATTGAAAGTTAAGCTTTTCTCATTCTTCATTTTATTTGTTTATTTTGGGTGTCATAGTAATGGTGATTAATTCTTCACTTGTATACTCTAGAGCTGTACTATCCAATAAAGGGGATACCAGCCACATGCAGCTATCTAAATTTAATTAAAGTTGAATAAAATTAGAAGTTCGTCTCCTTGGTTGTACTAACCACACTTTAGTTGCTCAATTGACAGATAACATGGAACATTTCCATTGTTTCAGAAAGTTCTTTTGAGCAGTGCTGCTTTACGAATAACACAGAGAGTGAAAACATCATGATGTCAGACAATCCGCACTGTAACTGATACAGCCAATATTTGTCCCAGGTCTATCTTTAGTCTCTGCTTTTCCCACTGTACCAGGCATTTGGTAACCAATACTTCTTTAGCCAGAGATACTCTGGTCAATAATACAGTTTCAGCACAATTTATGAAGTATAGTAGTGATAAACAGTTATATAAAAATTTTATTTGGTCCAACTCACTAAGAGAACATTGCAAAAATATTTTAAATCAAATTGGGCAATGCAAATATAGATTAATTAACAGTTAATTAATAAAGATGATAGGTTCATGTAAGTTCAGTTTCAGCCTACTTTCAAGTATAATTTGGAATTAATTATACTCTAAAGTCTAAATACCAAACACCTTATCAAAACACTGAAATTTAACTCACTGATCAGTTTTTAAATTTAATTTTGCAGTTCACTAAGTGGAAATGATTACTGTAATATTATGGTCAAAGACAAATGAGAGATATGTTAGTTCAAACTGCTATAACAAAAATATCATAGATTAACTGTCTTAAACAACGCTGATTTCTTGTAGCTCTGGAGGCCGGAAAGTCTAAAATCCAGGCCTTTGGTTCTTGGTGAGAGTCCTTTTCCTGGTTGAAAGAGGGGTACCTTTTTTGCTGTATGCTCATATTCTCTTCTTAAAATGGCATTATTCCCATTCATAAGGGATCTACCCTCATGACCTAATTACCTCTCAAGTTTGCACCTTCAAATACCATCAAATTGGGGATTAAGGCTTCGACACGTGGATTTTGTGAGGATACAAAATTGTCTATAGCAGGAAAGGACAACTGTAGACCCTGAAACCAGATCTTTGTAATTCTTTTAAAATAGATCTCATGTACTTAGAAAAAATAGTCATAAAATGGGATTACTTTCTAAAATTGAAACATTTTAAAGGAGCCCAAGTGACAAAGAATTGTAATTGTATTGTGGTTGATATGATCTAGAATTCACATTATCTCTCCAGCCCAGCTATGAATCCTCATTCTCTAGAACTTCTAACGGTGCTCTAGAAATCTTTCCAGATACAAAAATGGGAAAATAATTGTACCCGTTTATTCTGTTCCCAACTGTGATTATTTCTTTTTTGGCCTAATTATATTATAAATAACTGTTTTATCTACAACTTTGGAGTATAATTTTCTTTTTGTCTAAGGTCTGTAGCTAAAATCAGCAGTGGATCCTGAAACCATAGCCTCTGCCCCAACGTCACCTCTTATTTCTGCCCCAGAGTTCTCCCTTATTATGTAAAAAGTTAGATTTAGCGAACAACCAATACTTGCTCTAAAATTTTCTAAACCACAAATTACTAAGACCTACAGAATGTGCACATACCTACTCAGTGCATTTGTCAAATTGCAAGTTGAATCACTTCAGCAGATTAGAAAATTGATGCAGTAAATACACAAGCTTGAAAAATAGTAAATATCAGAATGCAACATGAAAAAAATGTGGTTTAGTTACAAATTTCATGGTAAATGATAATGAATGAAAACAAAAGTGAGCCAATCTTGTAATAGAAGATGTTATTTTACTATTATAATAAAGTCATTTGCTTATACCATTTAATGTTTCTCTTCCATCTGCTAATTATACTCATCATTATCTTTTTCTCTGTCATTAATTTGTGTTCTCATCAACCATCCATAGATCTATTTCTCTAACAAAATTTAAAATCAGTCATGACTTCTCAGAAAAGAGTGTTTTTGATATGTTATAGAAAAGAAAAATCCCAAATCAAAAAACAGTATTTATAACAGAGTACAAGATATAGCCTAGAATGATAAATTGATTGGTGGCACAATGATTCCTTTAATGGTTGTCTTTACTGAATGCATCCAAATGCTAATAATAAAATCTAAAATCTAAAATAATAAAATCTAAAATAAAACCCTAAAATCTATCCAAATATAAATTTTAGATTAACTGGATCACTACCAAGCTCTGTACTATTTACACTACAACACAGAGATAAATGAGGTCCGTGCTATATGAATTGCTGTTATGACAGGGAGAAAAGAAGGCCCACAAATTGACAAATATAAAAAATGTGACAATTTCCTGATGTTTTTGAGACACTATAGTATGCTTATCTGTAAAACATCCCTGGGGACATATTTTTTGCATAAACATACAATTCTTGACATTATTGATGAAAATTCCCTTAAATTATTACTGTGATGCTACTTTTTAAGCCCTCGAATTATAAACAAATGTTGATTTGATGACCTAAGCTGTCATGGTTTCTTACCAAAACTACAAACAGACTTATAGGGAATTTCTCCCATTAGAAGAGATTTAAGGTCCTTTAACCAGTTTCACAGTGGCCAGCTACCAGCTTCACCCTATTATTAGCTATAAAAACGTTTAGAGTAGCAATAGAAAGAGGTCCATATCTAGGTCATTCATAACAAGTTTAAGGAATAGCAACGGTAAATTATTGGTCAGTTGGTAGGCCCTTTACAATGCTGTTATAAAGTGCAGAACTAGTCTAATCATAATGCAGGTATTAAGAGAGACTAAGCTTCACAAATGGCATTATTTCATCTTTTATTATGGCAGAATAGTATCCCATTGTGTATATATGTACCACATCTTCTTTATCCAATCTTCTATTGAAGGGCACTGGTTGTTTCCATGTCTTGGCCATCCTAAATAAAGCTACAATGAACATAGGAGCACATATATTTTTACAGATAAATGTTTTCAGGTTTTTTGGTTAGATACCCAGGAGAGGGATGGTTGGGTCATATAATAATTCTATTCATAATTTTTTGAGGAATCTCCACACTACCTTCCATAGTGGCTGTACCAATCTGCATTCCCACCAACAGTATATAAGGGTTCCTTTTTCTCCATCATGGATGGATCTTGAGATTACCATTTTAAGCAAAATAAGTCAGACAGAAAAATTCAAGAATCATATGATTTCACTGATATGTGGTATATACAACTGAAAACAACAAAGGAACAAGACAAACAAATGAAGAAACAAAAACTCACAGACACAGACAATAGTTTAGTGGTTACCAGAGGGTAAGGGGGGAGGGGGTGGTAGATAAGGGTAAAAGGGATCAAATATATGGTGATGGAAGGAGAACTGACTCTGGGTGGTGAATACACAATGTGATATATAGATGATGTATTACAGAATTGTACACCTGAAACCTATGTAACTTCATTGTCACCCCAATAAACTTTAAAAAAAAGAAAATAAAGGGAGACTAAGTTGAAAGAATCTCTTAAAAAAATAACATTGAACCTACATTTTACAAATTTGGGGAATGTTTTGCTTAAGTAAAACAAAAAAGTCAATTAAAAAATAGGTAAATATTTGGATTAAGAAATATCTTTGCTTAACCAAGAGTTCCTGCTGTTTTCATGTGAATTAACTGATAGGAAACCAGCCTAGGAGAATCACAGGCTCTTATAGCCAACTTTAGAGTGTGGGAATAATTATCCCCAGTGAAATAGGCCTTTTAGGTATTTGGTTGGGGAAAAAGAAGCAAAACACAATGTATTTTAGGCAGAGGGATTAGAAAATCAAAAACAAAAACATAGTCTCTTAATATCAGGAAAATCCCAAGGATATTTGTTCTCACCTCCTCTATTCAACATTTTACTGGAAGTTCTACCTAGTGCAATAAGGCCAGAAAAAAGGAGTAAACAGCATCCATAATGAAAGGGAAGAAGTTAAACTTCCTTAGTTCACAGAAGGCATTATCATGTACGCAGAAAATCTTGTGAAATTTATAAGAAAAGCTACTGGCACTAACACGTGACTTGAGTAGAACTGCAGGATAAAAAAAATCAATTGTCTTTCTATACATGAGCAATGAGCAGTCAGAAATTAAAATTTAAAACATACCATAGCATTTACAATAGCATCAAAAATATGAAATACTTAGAGAAAACTGCAACAAAAGATGTGCAGTACCTGTAGACTAAAACGTTTTGTAAAACATTATTGAAAGAAATGAAAGAAAACGTAAATAGTAGAGAGTCATATCATGTTCATAAGTTGAAAGAGTCACTATTGTTAAAACGGCAAGTCTACCGAGGTAGAACTACAGATTCAACACAATATCAATCAAAAACCAAGCAGGTTTTTTAAAAATATAAATTGAGAATCTAATTTTAAAATTTACATGGGATGGAAAGGACTTGAAATAGCTAAAATAACTTTGAGAAACAATTTTGAGAATTACTTGATTCACAACTTACTATAAAGCTACATTAAGACAGTGTAGCACTGGTTACATAGTCAAATAGATCAATAGAACAAAATAGAAAGAATAGCTATAGTGAGTCTAGAAATAGACTCACAACTGATTTTGTGAAAGGTGAAAAGGCAATTCATCAGAGAAAAGAGAGTCTTTCAACATATGGTGCTGGAACAATTGTATATTTATATTCAATAAAATGAACTTCAGCTCAAAGTTCACACCATATAAAACTGAAGTCAAAATGTATCCTAGACATAAAGGTAAAAACTAAAATTATAAAACTTCTAGAAGACAATACAGGAGAACATCTTTGTGTAGTTGGGTTAAGAAAAGATTTCTTAGATATGATATCAAATGCATAAATTGTAAATGAAATATTGATAAATTAGACTTCTACATAATTAAGAACGTTTTCTTTTTGAATGGTATTGTTAAGAAGTTAAAATGCAAGCCACACGCTATTAAAAAAAATCACAAAACATATCTGATAAAATACTTCCATCCAGAATAGATGAGGAACCCTCAAAACTCAATAATAGAAATCTCTTTGTCCCTGTGGTCCTTAGATTCTCCTTTCCTGTCCATTGACACTAGAATGCGTAGGCAGAGTCAGCTAGAAAGAACCAAGCAGAACATGCAGACTAAACCTTTTTTGTTGCCAACAGGCTGACATTCCCCTCTCCCTCTAAGTGACACAGGCTAGCCAGTGAATATCATCAAGGGGATCAGTCAAGAGCTCCACTAATATTAAGTGATCAGGGGAAGTGCTCTTTTACCAGCAGGACTGAGATTCATCTCACCTGGAGGAAATACCAAGGTAGCTGGGGTGGCACTGGTGAGAGGGATCTAACCACTACAAGCAGTCCAGCAGAGAAAGCCTTTACAACTCCATGGATCTGAAACTTCCCTTCCTAGCACACCTAAAAATATGAATGTGGCCAATGGGGCATTAGTAGGGAGAATCTTGTCACAAGTACCTAGACTGAGACGTGTGGTAGATCTCTCATACACAGGGTAACCCTGCCACAGCAAGGGAGCCTCTTTATTTCCACGTGTTCGACACCCCCTCCCACTGAGAGAAAACGATGGTGCAGTCTATGAAACATCTTCTGCCTCCTCAGGTAGCATCAGAAGAGACTAGTAGGAGCACCAGTGGGTACCAGATAAACCAAAACATATCACTATAACACTGCAATTCTCTAAAAATTAAATTGTCTTTAGAACCATAACCCTCAAAGTAGGTGATGGACTGTGGGTTCAACCTAAACAGAGTGACTGCCTCTTAAAATAAACGATTTAAATAGGACCCAGACAAAATATGAAAAAAAAAGTCTAGGATTCAATCAAAAATCATCTGTCATGTCAGAAACTAAGATAATTACAACCTGAAAGAGAAAAGACTGATGCCAAACTGTGATAAATTAGATGCTGAATTTATTTGACAAGGATTTTAAGGGAGCTATCATAAACATACAACAATCAATTACAAATTATTTTAAAACAAATAAAACAGAAAATATCTGGAAATAAAACCACAAAAAAGAACAAGTAGATGTGATACTACTAAAAAATTCAGTAACAGGCCAGTTACTGGATGGATTCAATAGTAGAGCAGAGATAGGATAGATTTAGTGAGACTGCGGGCAGATCAATAGAATTTGTCTAATTCAAGCAAAGGGAAAATATACTGAAAAACATGAACAGAGCCTGAGGGGCATAAGGGAACTGGTGGACAATATGAAAGTACCCAACTTTCATATCATCTGAGTCTCATTAGGAAAGGAGAAAGGAAAGTATACTCCAAGAAATAATAGCTAAAACTTCTTGATGAAAGACACAAACCTACGTATTTAGGAAGCTGAGTGAACTCCAAACCTGATAAACTGAAAGAAATCGTGCCAAGGCACATCATCATTAACCTTCTGAAATCTAAAGAAAAAGAAAAAAACTTTGAAAGCAGCTAGAGAGAAATGACATCTATAGGAGAACACCAACTTAACTGACAGCAGATTTTTTCATGTAAAACCATGGAGGCCAGAAAGTAGTGGCACAACAGTTTTCAAGTGCTGAAAGAATAGAACCGTCAACATGCATTTTATACCTGGCAATGCTACCTATCCTTCAGGAATGGAAGGGAAATAAAGACATTTTCAGATGGAGAAAAACGAAAAGAATTTGTAGCTAGCCAATGTATCTTTAAGCACTGGGTAAAAAATGTTGTGCAATAAAAGTAAGGATCACGGAGCATCAGCAAGGAAAGAAAACCCACAGAAAAAGCAGAAATATGGATACATACAAGAGACAATCCTTTTCCTCATGAGATTTATAAATTACATTTGATGATTAAAGCACACAAAAATATAACAGATAATATAGAGATTTTGCACCCCTCTTATGTGTGGCACTTATTAATGTGGCCATATAGATAATGTTTATTTTCTCCTCACTAGCAAAACACAAGTCTTTAGAGAACTGGGTTCCTAGTTCATTCATCATAATATCATCATAGTGTCTTTTCATATTATTATTCAACAAATATTTATTAAGTGGATGAGTGAAATGAAGAATAAAATTTATATTTACCATCATCCTCTCTCTTCTTCTAAATATCTCAAATATTAAAATGAGTATTATGAAAAGCATTTTAGAAAAGATCATCTGCTAAAAAATACTGTCATCTATAATTATGTGCCTAATTAATTAATCACATTATTTTTAACCAACTGGTTTCTTTGTGTTATGTTATTCAACAATGGAATATTGTTGAATATTCCATAGAATATTGAATATTAATTATTCAATATATATATAATATTAATTTAATATTCTTTGGAATATTCAACAATATTCCATAGATACATGGCTTACAACTTCTTGGCAACTGAAAAAGTACAGAGAATATATTAAAGAAATTTTTAAAAAATCAAATACTATAACAAGAAATCTTCATATTATTGTATAGGAACCCTACTTCCATAGCGAAGCTCACTAACACATACAACATTAGGAATTAATGTGGTTAACATGATATAGTATACAAGTCCTGTGATCTTATTTTTTAACCTGTGATGTTTTTGATGGAGGTCAGTGGCCCAAGCTTTCATTCTCAGATCTGGAGGAGATTGGAGGCATCTTCTGAAATAGCCTTTGCAGCCCTAAGATGTCCTAAGTTTCTGTTTCATACTTCCCACATCCAACCTAAGCCCCAACCTCTATTCCTGTATCTCTAGTCTCAAAACATTGTGGAAGATGAACTGTTATAAGTGTTCATTTTCTAAAAGGATCTCTTTAGAATTTTGAGGAATTACATCTAAGGACTTATTCTGACCCTTCTTAATGTTGAATGAATTCCTGATGTATGTGTGTATCAGTAAATTTATAGAGATACATAAATCTATATAAAAATGAATTTCATAATTCAATTCATCTTTAGGAAGCTTTATCATGGCTGTGATACTAAGAGGATACTTTATCAATTCAGGTAATAAAATGCATGATATTACAAATAGTAATATGACATTAAAGCAGTGTTTGCAAGAAATAAACCAAGACCAGTTTTCCCAAAAGCTTGACAGACCTGAAAAAGAATTCAATACTCCAGTATAGAAAAAATATCACAAATGCAATTGAGAAAGTTACATTATTCCAGGAAAGCTTATCTGTCTCACACATGAGAGCCATATGAGCATTTTGGCTAATTTATGAGAGCTCATATATCCACTAAGAAGGAGATAAACTACCCTCGTGGAAACTGGGTATAGGATATAAATAAGTATATATTCTGTATAAACCAACAATGAATATAAGAAAAAAATGTACTCCATCTTCAATATAATAAGGAAATTTAAAAGGTATCATTGTCACCAATCCAACTGACAAGTTTGAAAAGTACAATGAGATCCACTGCAGGCAAGAGTGTGGTGGAAAGAGTGTACATCATCAGAGAGCACCATAAATTGGAGCATCGTTTCTGAAGAATAACTAGGCAATATTTTTTGAAAATTTAAACAGGTGTCACTTTTGAACTAGAAAACCCACAACTTAGAATATACCTTACAGATATAACTATTAAAGTTTTCAAGATATTATGAAAAATGTATCTTTTGCAAAACTGTAATAGCAAAAAATATGGGGAACAACTATAGTGTCCAACAAAAAAGCAAAAATGAAAAACAAAAGCTAACACTTGCTAGCCACTCTTTTCAACGCTACCCACTCTTCTTAGCACTTAATTTGTATAATTTTACCTAAAGCATAAAAAAAATATTGGTACCATGCCTATTTTAATGATGGAAAACACAAACAGAAGTGCTTGCTCAAGGTTCCACAACTGAGAAGTGGTAGAAGTGAGATGTAAATCCTTGTAGTATGATTACAAAGTACCTACTCTTAAGAAATACCATAGAGGTAAGAATAGAAGGTAGCTATGTATGAGTTAATATGAAAAAAAATCTCCAAGAAAAAAAACTTGTAAAATAAATGAAGGGTATGAGCTCACGTGTGTTAGTGTATTTCTGTGTAATTATATATGGATTTTATTTTCTGAAGTGAATTACAAAAATAATTTAATAATTCCCTAGTTAACTTTGGATTATGTATATGTACTTTTTTTTTAGAAACATCAACTGCAATTATATAGGCAATAAAATTATGACCTATTTTATTAATATCCTTGTAATCTTATATATTAAAAACCCACAAATGTTATATTTTAAAGTAATGAAAGCAGTGCTGATAATAATCCATGAATCAGTAAATTTTAACCTAACAATCATTAAATTCATTCATTTACATGTTAGTTTAATTATTCATTCATTAAACAAATGTTTATTAAGAACAAACATATAAACAATTTTCTAAGTTGAGTTGACAAACTTTTTCTGAAAATGCTATATAAAAAATATGTTAGGTTTTGTGGATCATAAGGTCTTGGTCACAAATACTCAACCCTGCCTTTGTATTGCAAACATACAACACACAATGCATATAAAAAATTATTATGGTTGTGTTTCAATAAAACTTTATTTACAAGAACAGGCATTAGTCCAGATTTCACCCATGGATTGCAGTTTGCAAATAAGTGTCTTTAGCCTATAAATACTATAAATATGTATGCATATAATTCATATATACCTATTATATCACACACACACACACACACACACACACACACAGTGAAAGAACCAATTAAGAGGTCATTCCTGACTCAAGCCTAAGAAATTCAGATGTAATATCATGAAATGATGTAAAAAATAACTATATGAATGATTATATACTAAACTGATACCAAACAAGTTATTAAAGACAAGGATTTAGAGGAGAAAACATGATATTCTCAGATTTATTCTCAGATTGTGCATAAAGAAAGCAAATTAATTGCTGCCAGGATTTGCATTAAAATCTATCAACAAAATAGGCCCTTGCTACTTTCAGATAACTAAAAGACATTACATATCAAAACTAGGAGGTGAAATTCTTCACTACACAATTATATTGAGTCTGTACTTGGAATACTTATTTTAGCTGCATACATCAGTATCAGGAACATACAGAATAACCCTGCAAGCTGTCCACTGAACGGCATTAAAAATAGTTCAAACACAGAAGAAACTGATTTTAGTTAATAAAGTGATAAATATGCAACTAAGGAATAATTGTATAACATCAAAGAAACCTAAAACTAGAGAGAGAGAGAGAAAGAGAGAGAGAGAGAGAGAGAGAGAGAGAGAGAGAGAGAGAGAGAGATCCATTTACCAGAATATTTTAAAAGAATTTAAATAAAATTGTAACATTTATATGTCACAAATAAGTTTTCATAGATAAGCCCTGGTATTTGTAATTAAAGCAAAAAAATGTTGCATACACAAAGAAAGGGATATAACTGTTTCAGAAAAGGATGAATCTTTGCTGCTCTATTTTCTCTACCATTAATTAGTTTACATAATAATGAAGACTAAGTTATATAATATCATCCCCATGTGAGCCAGCCCATAAGTTGGCTTACTTGATTTTAACAAAACGAAAAAGTTTTAGCAACTTGAAATATTTTGCAGGTAGAAATAAATGGTACACTTTTGGGATAACCCGATTCTTCCACAGATCATCACACTTGAAGATGAAAAATGATGTGAAATAAGAGATAAGGGATAAAATTCTGAACAATGTACCTTTCATTTCTTCCAAGCACATGTTGTACCCTAGTCTGCCATGGTTCACTGCAACCAAATTGGTTTTCTCTTCTTGTATCAATACCCAAATCATGGTTCTCTCAGAAGGCATAAGCTAACCTTCTCATTAATCCCTTGAGTGTCATCAGTCAGTATGTTTTTTACTTTCTCATAGGGTGTACATTAAGAATTACAGAATACTATTTGTTGCAAGTAATAACAAATGCTTTAAAATACGTTTTTAGCTTTAACATATATACCCTTGCTTTAAAAAATTTCCCAAGCATACTATTCCTTTGATAAAAAAATATAAAGACACTGTCTGAGTGTCTGTAAATCATTTTTTTATCATTAAATAAAATGTTTAAACTCAAATATGTCAATTGTATAAAAGAAAATACATTAAAATACATTCTTCTAATAAGTAAGTTGCACTGAATAAAACTTTGGAAGAAATAGTAATCAGAAAGGGCAACGGGAAAAATATCATTGTAATAAGTATGATTAACACTTAAATAATAACATATAGATGGATAAAATTTTTAAATTACCATATTGGGATCCCAAATTAATATCGGCAGTTCTTAAAGCCAAAATTGACTGTAAGGTTTTTGTTGTTATCGTTATTCCAGTTGTTCTGGGAATTTCAAAATAATGTGCCTTTGTTGCTTTGTGCATTTATTTTTGTTTGCTTTCCCTTTCATTTTCCCAGGACCTTGGTAGGCCTTTTCAATCTGGAGATCATATAGTTAATCCTGGCAGAAATTTTCACATTAATTCTTTGATAAATCTCTTCCCTTAATTTGCTCTGTCCCCTTTTTCTAGAACTCCTGTTAGTTAGATATTTGGTCTTCCAGATTTCCTAATGTGCTTTTTTGTGAATTGTTCAAAAGTAAAAACTCCTATAAAGAGACCTTCTATATAGTCTTCTAAAATACTTAAATCATGCTTTCTAAAATAAATATTTAATCTACCCAGAACTGAGTTTTGCATATGGCATGTTATGAGCGTCCACTTTTCTTTCCCATATGGATGCTTAATTTTTTTGTGCAACAGGTCTCAAAAAGTCCATATTTCCTCCAATGATCTTCCAGGCCACTCTCTCTTATAAGTTTCCAAAGTCTATTTTGAAGTATTTTATTCTGGTTCTATTGGTGTGTATGTTTGTTTATCCCTCCACCAATATCACCTGATTTAATTACTACTGCACTATAAAAACTTGTCGTGGTACAGGAATTTCCCTGCAATATTCTTCCTTAGGAATGTCTTATATTTTCCTTACTAATTCAAATAAATGTTAAATAATCATGTCAACTTCCTTGAAAAAATCTTTTAAAAAGTCACTAAATTTACAGATCAAATTGAGAGAATTCAAACTTTGAGAAGCTTTCTATTCATGAACATTGTAGTTTCTCCATTTATTTAGGTCATTGTAATGTCTTTCCATATACTTCTACTTATAATTCTTTCATTAGATTTATTTCTATGTACCTCGTATTTTATTTCTATTTACATAGCAACTTTAAAGAATTTTACATTTTCTAATCACTGCTGGTATATAGAAATGCAATCACTTTTTGTATAATGTTGTTATGACTGGAAGTTGTCAAAATCTCTTATGAATTTTATTGGCCTATAGATTCTTTTTTTTTTTTCTGTGTTAACAATATCATCTTCAATTGATGCTGGTTTTGGACAGTATTTCCATTTTAATTTCTATGTATCTATTCTAAGGTAGAACACAGAGGAATTTTAGAGCAATAAAAATACTCTATGTGATATTATAATGTTGGCTATATGTCATCATTCATTTGTCCAAACCCATAGAATGTACAACATCAAGAGTGAACCCTAAGCGAAACTATGGGCTTTGGGTAGTTATGCTATGTCCCTGTAGGTTCATCCTTGGTAACAAATGTACCACTTTGATGGGGGATGATGACAATAGGGGAAGTTATACAATTGTGGGGCCAGGAGACATATGGGAAGTCTCAGTATTTTCTGCTTAATATTGTTGTAAACTTAAAACTACTCCAAAAAATAAGTTGCTCAAAACAAAAACAACCTTTGGAAGGGGAGAAAATATTTGCAAATCATATACCTGGTAAGAGATTAGTATTCAGAATGTATAAAATACTCCTATAGATCTAATTTTCATCCCTCAACAACAACAAAAAACTAATAATCTAATTTAAAAATGGATAAACAACTTGAATAGACATTTATCCAAAAATATATATAAATAATCAACAAGCACATGAAAAGGTGATCAACATCACTAATCATTAGGGAAATGCACATCAAAACCATAATGAGATACTACATCACACCAAAAAGGATGGCTATTATTAAAAATCAGAAAATAAGTGTTTACAAGGAGGTGAAGCAACTGGAATACTAATGTTGGTAGAAATATAGGGTGGTATAATCATTATGGAGAACTAACAGTATAGCAGCTCCTAAAATAATTAAAAATAGAATTACCATATGATCCAGCATTCCACTTCTGGGTATACCCCCAAAAGAACTGAAAGCAGAGTCTTGAAGAGATCCATGTTGATAGCATTATTCACAATAGACAAAAGGTGAATGCAAGCCAAGTGTCCACTGATGGATGAATGGACAAACAAAATGTGTTATATGTATACAATATAATATTATTCAGCCTTAAAAAGGAAGGAAATAGTGACACATGCTGCAATCTGGATAAACCTTGAGACCACTATGCTAAGTGAATAAGCCAATCACAAAAAGATAACTACTGTATCATTTCACTTATATAAGGTAACATCAATAGTCAAATTCATAGTGACAGAAAGTACAATGGTGATTGCCAGAGGCCGAGGGGAGGGGAAATAATGAGTGGTTATTTAATAGGCATAAAGTTTTAGTTTTGCAAGAAGAAAAGAGTTCTGGAGATTGGTTAAAAACAATGTGAATATACTTAACACTACAGAATTGTACACTTAAAAGTGGTTAAAGCAGTGACCAGTTAGCTCAGTTGGTTAGAGTGTCATGCTGATAACACCAAGGTTGCCGATTCAATCCCCGCATGGGCCACTGTGAGCTGCGTCCTCCTTAAAAGAATCAACTATGCCCTTGTAGCATGAAAACAATGCGTAACCAATGACCATGACTGTTCCCCAATAAAAATTTTTTTTAAAAAGTGGTTAAGATGATAAATTTTATGTTATGTATATTACCACAATTAAAAATTAATCTTAAAAGAAACTATCCATTTCTAAATATTTTATGTGGGAAAAACTCTGTCATAGTGAAACAGATCCAGTCCTGAAGCTGGGAATCTGGGTATGTCCCTACTTTGATCTTTGGACTCAGCTTTACTCTAGGGTATTTCTATATTCTAAATGGCAATCTAGTAATCTATATTCTGAAAGGATAGCCCCGTATCTTCCTCTGAGTTTGTGGGAATAAAATCTGGCCAGAGAGAAACGGCATATCAAAAATCTTTTATACATATGTGCAGTGGGCTGAATGAGAACCCCTAAACACCCGCATTGAAAACAGAACATATGTCTAAATAGACATTTAAATATGCCATTTGAAGGAAGAAAAAAATTATGTAGCAGCACCAAAAATTTAGTTTTTTGATTTCCAATCCTTAGTTCCAAGGCATAGCCTGAGCATTCTTTCTCAGAACGAATATATTGAATGACATGATGTCCCTCTTGAACCTTTACTTGACTGAGAGATAAAACATCATCTGAATGAGTTTAATCCTCTTAGAGTTCTCCCCTTCCCTTCCTCTGTCCACAAGAAAAAAGCTCGATCTTCATTGGTTCCTTCTAAAGGTAGATGTTCTTGTTTATTCAACATTTTCTCCCCCAAGATCCATTCAACAGAATAAGGCTTTAGAATGCCAAGGGAGACAATTGTATTAACTTGAGAACTAAAATATTTTAATGGCCAGGTCTGGCTACCAAATAAAGGTTACTTCTGATTTATCTTATATTCTAACTCCAAACATACCTAATATCTGAGCACAACCATATTTAATATGACTTTCCCATCTCCATTTCAAAGGCAAGATGATCTCGATAGTATTCTTTAAGAACTACCACAGCCAGCAAACCTCCTCTCCTTTTCCCTCCTCTTCTTAAGAAAAGATTAACAAAATAGAACTTCAGAATATATTGCCATTCTCCCAAAGACAAACCAAAGCTTCTCTAGTTGAGTTAAGACCCTGTATTAACTTCTAACTGCCTAGAGTAACAGTAAATAACCCACTGAAAGCTAAATCTTCACTATCTCATCTCTAGGATGTACACATTTGCGATTTACTTAGTTCAACAATTATATCCATTTGCTTCCTATCTTTCTTGATACACAGAGAAATAAATCATCCAGCTCCAAACTGTAATATTCCTTTACCTTTTTTTATTTTACTGCTGATAGAACCACAGGGATATGAATTTCTATATCAGATACAATTTTAACAATAATTTCCAAAAGCATAAGAAAATTTTCAACCCAGGGAAAAACTGACATATAATATTTTAATACACAGTATATACCTGGTAGTACTAAAGTGTTTAGATTTGAATTTAGAATATATTTACATGAATTTCATATACACACAATCTCATTCAATTCAAATGTCTCAATAAAACATTTTAACAAGTATATATCAGACACCTAAAGACCTTATGTTATACTAGATCTCCAAAGTTGCAATAAAACTATTATATGGACCTGGAACTAAAATCCAGTTCATTATTTCAAGATCTACACTTTCTGTATTGAATAAAATATGTTGCCACTTATTGTTAACAAATTAATATTTTGGAAATGAGCTACGATTTGAAAGTTGTATAGAGGTATTTTTTCATAGTAAATTACTGATGATAATATGAAAATTATACATCACAATATGTGTAAATATAATAGAATCATCATGATTTCTACAGTGTAATCAGATATTGTATTTATAAACTAAGTTTTAATCCCTATTAGCTAACTTATACATTTATCAGAAGAAAATCAGGTATTTCAATTTTATTTATATTATTATGAAAAAAAGAAAGCTGAATTCCATGTTGAAAGAAAGGAAGAAAGGAAGAAAGAAAGGGAGAGAGGAAGAAAGAACGGGAAATGGAGGACCCCAGTACAGGTTCCTCAATATCACCTCAAAATAGTCCATGAAGAATAATTTGAAAACCTAGTTCAAAGCCATGGCAAGTTTATTGTTGTGAGTTTTGTATGTGTCATAAAACCTCCTGCTATGGAATTTTAAATCTAATTTTCATTCCTAGAGAAGAACTGAAATAGGAAATACTTTTAAGCAGCAGCTCAGCTCTATTCACCTCCTTCCAAACGATTTGAAATGGCCTAGGTCCTTCCATAATACAGGGTGTTGATGATATCTATTTTACAATGCTTGCCCTCCCGTCAGTAGAGGAGGCATTATGGTATGTTAGTTTGTGACTGTAGTGTATGGCCTTTGACTATACCATGACATTTGGTATTAAGAGTAGCACTGTTTTCAAAATAGACACTATTCTCTAAAAAAGACTGATAACTGATCTTTATTTTCATTCTTAACTAACACCATTACTGAGTATGTATATAACCAGTGAGCACTTAAGAGTCCTGCTCACTTGGGGCTGCACATTTTCTGCAAATCCCATAAATGGAACTGTTAGGGAGCCTCACTGTGCCAAAGATAGAGAAAGTATAAAAATATTTTATTAAAACTGAAAGCAACAAAGGAACAAGACAAACAAACAAAGAAACGAAAACTCATAGACACAGACAGCAGTTTAGTGGTTACCAGAGGGTGAAGGGGGAGGGGGCTGGTAGAAGAGGGAAAAGGGAATCAAATATATGGTGATGGAAGGAAAACTGACTCTGGGTGGTGAGGACACAATGCAATATATACATGATGTTCTATACAAATGTACACTTGAAATCTATATAATTTTACTAACCAATGTCACCACAATACAGTAAAAAAAAATATATATATATATATATATATATATATATATATATATATATATATATATATATGTCAAGTTCAGAGATGCACACTAACTCTTATAGATGTACTTCAACAAAATAACTAATTAAATATACCACATGTTTACTTCATCTGCTAGCAGGTTTTATTTCTGTCATATCAAGTTTTGGAAAATGTATTCTTTAAATCACAATTTACCATTGTATTGTTTACAATATAATATTGAGTCCAAATGAATAATTGAAAGATTGTGACAATTTATTTAACTTTAAAGTCTTTATGTTATTTTGTCTTTTACCTTGAAAATGCGTGTTTTTAAGTATTTGCATTTTATCAGATGCTTCCATCCTTTCTCTTATGCCTATAATTCCAGAAGTGGAGTTTACAAAGATGGATTTAAGAGAAATAAGAAACTTTTGTGCAACTTTTAAAATAAAATTTCAACAGTACTGGTATTTATGGGCTACAATTAGCATCACAAATGATTCAGAACTGCAGTTATCACCTTTTTATATGATAAAATACTAAAACAAAGAAGTATTTATAGCAAAAAAATGGATATATTTCTGGTTTTACTTCCAACAGAAAAAAACATCTTCAATGAATAACTTCAATGAAATTTTCAAGGTATTGATTTTGCCCACAATTTGATACATTTTTAAAAATGTATATCAGCTACTGCAATAACAGTAGCAGCAGTAACAGCAGCAATATCAGCTGCTGCTGCAGTTGCAGAATTTAGTACCTGAAAATGTTTTACATAGCATGTTCTCCCTCTCTCTCTCTCTCTCTCTCTCTCTCTCCCCCCCCCACCCCAACTCTCTCTTTAGCAGCTTAGATTACTATAAGGCGGATAGGAGTGATATAGGGGGCTCTTCCTGGCACTATGTTGGAAATACAAAGAATCTACAAGATCAATGATAAATAATTTGTTCCATGGCTCTTGGATCCACTACCCAAAGCAAGGATATTAGAAACCATCACAGAAGGGAGAAAAGACAACTGGTGGAAAGAGCTGTCACTGTGCTAAGAATCCACCAGCCCAACCATTTTATATCCACAGAGTTAGAGGAAGGGTAGAGTGCATCCTTTTAACAAGCCTAGAAAAGGGACATTGAAAAAACCACTCAGAGGTTTTGATGAGTAGGAACAGTTTTCTAAGCAACTCAAAGCCATTCTCTGTTGTCCTCCATTACTACAACTGGGACTACAAATCCCCAAATCAACAGATTCCATGAGAAAATTAGACTGGAAATAACAAATTACACTCCGGAAAGAAGTCAGATGCAGAGGAAGGTGAAAGCAAGAAAATAACCATGGAAAGAGCACACACTCTCTAGGCTAGAGTTTTCATGATTGCTTCTAATTATCCTAAAATTATTTCCTATCTACACACTGACATAGCTGACCAGGCAGTGGAAGCAGGAGCCCCTTTCCAGCACAGCTCACTAGATTAATGACTACGAGCGAAGGACCTTTTAATTTTAGACGTGGCAGAAAGCTTCTAATAACAACCAGTTATTAGTGAGGTAGAGCAAGAAGGACCAATGTATCTGATGATTGGCAAGTATGACTCTTCATTAAATAGTGAACACAAAAACAATAACGTGCCAATTATGATACAAAAGAAGAGAAAAAATGTACCTGGGCTGTAGAAATAAAAATATTCTTCTTGAATAATATAAACTACCGTAGATAAAGGTAAATTTTAGAAATCAGATACGTGAAATGTTTCTACATTTATAAGATAATACTGTTTGTCAATTTATACTAATACATTGTAAAACTTGAATTAAATAAAGTATTTACTGGGGAAAATGATCAATTGTTAGACAAAATAAAAATAATTCATGAAGAATTTTAAAAATTCTCATAGGATTTCTGCCTTCTAAAGGCTCTTAGCTCAAATGACTTGAATCATGTATGTTTTTAGTCTTTTAAATTACAGTTAAAGCACAAACTCAGTACATTTATTCACCTAGTGTTACCTATTATGTGCTGATAGGCTGCTAGGCACTGAGAATGAAGTGGTGGGCAAGAAAATCATGGTTCCTGTCTTCATGGAGCTTACAAGCTAGTGTGTGGAGGACCACAAATCCAGAGCACAGGAAAACATAAGAAACTTCAAGTTTTTTCCCTTGCATAACCATTATATTAAAAACCTGATGACAATAACACACACACACACACATATAAAATGAACAAAGGTGCTTAGTTAAAAAAAATGCTAGTAAACAATAACTAGGCTTTCATATAAAACACAATACTATGATCAAGTTTGATTTATTTCAATATTAAAGTTTTGATATAATATTAGAAAATATATTAAATAGGTCAAAAATGTAAAACCATGTGATTAGTTAAATAGCAAAGTGTTACCGTTGGCAAAATTTAGTACACAAAAGTAATGACTAGAATGTACCAGAATTTTCTAAAATTCTCTAAAATTATAAAAAAACAAGTGTTCAAAAAGTAATAATGTAAAAACTGAGCTTTCCAAAAATTAGAATAAGTAGATCTAACAGTGTACAATAAAGCTGACATTTTAAATCAGTGAGGAAAGAATGTCAATAATTAGTTATCAGACTATTAGTTATGTATTATCAAAAAGAAAGTTAAATCTTTACATAATAATGAAAAACAAAATAGATTTCAGATGGTTATATAGTTAAATGTAATAAAATGAATAATATTAAAAATGAAAGAACATAAAAGAATATGTATTGAATGTCAGGTCATGAATTTCAGGTTATATCCTTTGTAAGAAAAAAGTAGAAGTACTCACAAAGAGTAAGAGCGAATCTCTGACATTCTGTACATAACATATTACTAATAAGTTATGATCAAATATTTGCAAAATACATGACAGGAAATGGTGTAACATGCTTAAAATATCTGAAGGTCCTTACAATCAAGAAAAGAAAAACTATGATAGCAATTGGAAACATGGCAATAGTGCATGACTAGACACTTCACACATTAAAAACTTGTTTAATAAATGCTGAAGAATATCATAGTCATCATTTATCAAACCTGACAGACTACAAGGAGACACATTTTCTTTGCCTACCAAATGACGAAGAAAAAACAAAAAGGAAAACAGAATTTTAAGCAATGAAGATTTTCTGAAACAAACCAATTCTGGTCAGAGTGTAATTTGTATACCATTTTATAGTTTGGCAATATATGTAAATTACTTTGTAGATATTCAGACCATCAATACTATAATTTAAGCTGTACTAAGGAAGCAAACAGTTCTGAATCTTTGGTGTCCTCTCTATTCAGCCAGCGGATGGGGCAAGAGTGATGAGAACATTGGGGACATTTTAATGGTCTTGGCATTCCCTTACAACCTACCACACAACATTGTTTAGAAGTCAGTCATGGGGCCATCTCTAACTAAAAGAGAGGCTGGGAAAAATGGCCCAGGCTGTGCCCAGGTGAAAGGAGCAAATATCTAACAGGTTTTAATGAACACAAA
Organism: Hipposideros armiger; assembly: GCF_001890085.2. Taxonomy (NCBI): domain Eukaryota; kingdom Metazoa; phylum Chordata; class Mammalia; order Chiroptera; family Hipposideridae; genus Hipposideros; species Hipposideros armiger. Next base: position 65,698 of record NW_017731707.1, read on the forward strand.
TCATAACCTGCCACAGTATATTTTCCAATCACAACCAGTTAAGAATAGATGTAAATAGATCCAAATATATAAGGATACACACACACACACACACACACACACACACACACACACACACACACACACACACTAGGGAGCAATAAAAACTCTGAAGTAACTATGATCAATTATTTTGTGATATTAAAAGTATCCTGTTTTGCATGCTGTTGAGTTTTGAAGAGTACTGATCTGGTATTTTGTAGAATGTCCTTCAGTATGTATTGTGTGATTCTTGTTCTCAGGATTAGATGGGGGTAATGGGGTTGGGTGAAGACTACCAAAAAGGTGAAATGCTCTTCTCATCACACCAGCTCAGAAAGTCCATGATGCTAACATGACTTACCACTGGAGACACTCACCTTGATCACTTGGCTAAGGCAGTGCTTGCCAGGTTTCTGTACTATAAAGTTATTATTTTTTTCCCTTTCTATACTTTATTCTTGGAAAGTAAGTCATTAAGTCCAGCCAACACTCAAATAAGCATGTGTATTGAGGGAGAGGGGGGAAGAGTGTTATATTCTACCTCTCAGGGGGAAAAGTACCTGCATACATTATTTAAAATTTTTCTCTAAGGAAAATTTGTCCCTTCTTCCTCATTTATTCAATTATTAATTTCTGTCAATCTGGACTTATTTATTTTAGTTTTGTACTTTGGGTTATCATCCAATACTACATATTGATTTTATTGCTCATATTGTTCCAGCTTTGGCCATTGAGATATCCCTACCCTTTTAGTTTTTTTCACCACTTCTTATTTCCTAACACTGCAAGATGTACTAGACCATGGGTTTTCCTAGCCCCAGTACTAGAATTGATCATTTCTCCAAGGAGCTCTGGTTTATGTTATTGAAAACTGGTATTTAGAAACCAACATCTGGGCCCTGGCCTGATTGCATTAACGGCTGCAATTAATAAATGCTTGTTGCTGGTGATTATGGTGACAGAAAATGCAACATCCAGGCCAGTGAATTAGTGTGAAATGAATGTGTGTTGTATGTATATGTATTTTTATATGTAAAGAATTAATCCTTGATTTGATAATATATTGATAATTCTGTTGGTAATAAAATTGTCTTATTTACTATTCTTGTTCATTATTTTAATCATAATATTTTTCAAATCTCTAACCTTACCATGGTATACCATGTGATAGATAAAATATATATTTTATTGCCATCTGAATTGCTTCTGGCAATTATTAAGGAAATGTTGGAATAGCTAGTGAGTTATATAGTGACTTGCTTTGTACTATTGATCAGGTAGGAAAAAATGAGTTAACATCCTTCAATAGTAAGATAAAAATCAACCCATTTTATATGCAATTTTAACATAAAGTGACATAAAGATGAGGTTTCTAGAAAACCATAGAGAAATATGAAAGTACCATATAAAGTCATGCTGATTAAAATACCTTTTTAATGTTTTGTTTTGAAAAAATTCCATGTGATTTCCTACATCTTTTTAGTGAGATCAGAAAGAAAAAAAACATTAAGTAGTGTAGCCTCAATTAGCAAGAAAGGAATAGGATCAATGCTTTACTTTTTATTTTCTCTTCTCACTAAGGTTCTGGATTTTATAGCCCTATTTTCACAGGTAAAGTAGCAAAATAACACAAACTCACCATAACAAATTTTGAGAAATAACTTGATTTTCCACCTATCTAGAAAAATAAGCCTTTAGAGCCATACTTTTCATTTTCCTTTCCATTATTTGTAACATTCTCTTGGAGACTAGGAAATCGTTTTTATTTTATTATTGTTTTTGCCTTTTTCTTTTTGGCATTATTGATTTTTTTTCTACTCCATTTATTTCTGTGCACAGACTGCATGAGGACTGATTGTTTAATTTGTTGTCTGTCAAAAACATCATGAGTGGTGATATAAGTATGGCTTGGGGAATAGCATTTGCTAACTGAGGCTCAATTATGTGTTACCACTAAATTCCCTCCAAAAAACAAAAACAAAAACAAAAAGACTTTAAATTCATACAATAACAGAGGTAATTTTTACAGAACTATTTCTTAGCAAAAGTTTAATTTATGACAATTCATATGTGCCTTGTGAAGATTTATTAACTTATAAAATTAGTAAGAGGTAAGAGTAATCTTGTTTGCAGGAAAAAAAGGGGCATACTACATTAAATGTATGAAGCTTCAAACATTATAAATACAATTAATAAATCCTATCAAATTTCCTCAACTTAAAGAAAAATTAAATACTATATTATTTTAATATGTTGGCTCTTAGGCTTACTAGACAAATTATTTCATGTACATATTGTAACAGAAAGTGGAGAATAGAAGGATTATTTAGACAAAATGTGCACACCATCTTAAATTTTATATATACATATATATATATATATATTTATACATATATATATGTATAAACATATATATAAACTTTAGCTTTATTACTCCTTTAGAATGAAGGTTCACGAAGCAAGGGTTTTTGTCTATTTTGTTCAAACTGTATCCCCAATACCTGGCACTAAAAAGGTGTACAAGTGAATAAATAAAATGTAGAAAGAGGTATCATTATCCTCATTTCAGGAATAAGGGGAAAAAGTACATGTTTACTAATTGTTTTATGATTATAATTTAATTTTTTGACTATTGATCTCATTGAAAAACGCTAGGTCTCAGATTGGAAGTGATTTATTCTTGTGGCGAACTTTAAGGTTAGGAATTAGAATCAGTGACTTCTCCATAATACATAAGAGGAACTAGCAGTAATTGCAAGGGTGCTCTTCTCATTTGTATTGTAAACTTTTCTTTTAAACTTGTTATATGGCTTTAGATTTGATAGACATACTGAGGACATGCGAGTTGGTAGCAATAACTAGATACAAAGACTCTTCCCTTCCATTCTCTGAGCCACATAAATCCCTTTAAGTTTAGATAAAGTGATCCACTAGCAAGTCAACTTAGGAAAGGAGAAATGTGGGTTAGATGCCAGAAGTGGAAGAAGTCCAGGTGATATTAAGAACGAGTGCCAACACCAGAGAGAGACGTGCATGTTAGAAATTGTAAAAATCTTATACACATCAGAGTGTAGAAGAATGATGGTCAGATAGGTTTCTAGCATCATTCCATTCTGTCTAATTAGTATTCCTAGCAAGTAAACTTCAGTTTAAAAATCCAGACTTGCTTCAAAGCCCAGGCATATAACCTGAAGGAACTGTAGCAGAATATATTTCCCAAAGAGCATCCAACATGCTCTTCTACAGTGTGACCGTGCTGCTCCTACATCAAGAATTGGAGTCTAATTCCCTTGCCCTGGACCCTGAGCTAGCTTTGGGACTTACTTGCCTTACTGATAGAATGTGGCAGGTATCCTGGGACTTTCAAACTTAGGTTCATAAGAAGTCTACAGCTTTTGCCTGGGTTTCTTAGAGTGTTTCTTTTTGGGAAGTTCCTTCTGGGAACACATTTGCCAAGCTTTGAGAAACCAGCATCAACCTCCAGTCATGTGAGTGATCCCTTCTATTGTAGATATCCAGCTCAGCCAAGCCGTCAGATAACGCCAGCTCCAGCTCACATCTTATTGCAACTCGGTGGAAAACCCCAATTAAGACCACCCAGCTGAACCCAGTCAACCCAGAGAAACATGAGATATAAAAAAACACTTGTTTTAAGCCATTTAACATTTGGGTCTTTTGATACGTAGCAATAGATACTACATGTAAGGAACAAAGCATTTTTAACTTATTAGGAATGTAAAATATTTCAGGGTATGAGAAACCTTGAAAAAATAAGTTCTTTCAGGGTACCAGCTGATTTAGAAAACACCTCACCCCAAAATTTTAATATCCAAATGGGTGACCTGAGTGTAAACACATGATTATAAGATGCACTGCTTTTTTCAATAGAATGCTGTTTCCTTGTTAATCAAGTGGTTTGCATTCATTATAAAGAGCATTTTTGCTAGAATCAAATTCAGGGCTCGTGCTGTGGTGGCTGTTTTACTGTGGAACTTATATTCTCATTTGTTGTTAGGTAAAGTGCAAAGGCAGCAATGGCACTCGTTACCAGTAAGTTGTTTATTATTATGAGTTGTCCCTACTCCATCAACAGAGGTGACCCTACTCCATCAACAGAGTAGGGTCAGATATAAGTGGGGCTTTCATACATTCAAGAGACAGAACATGGCTTAATGATTCATTACTAAGTTACTTACAATAATCAGTTAAAAAGTGGCCTGTAACTTGACACACAGGACCTAACTAGGGAGCTATCTATTCTTGTTTTCTTATTTCTTCCCCTGATCACAAGTGCTCCTTTTCACCTGCCCTAAAAATGCACATATCCCTTGTACTGAGAATGAAAGAGTACCGGTAAGTACCGAAGACCATCTAGAAAGCTGTTTTTGCATAAAGAACAGCATCACCTCACTGCTATCTCTGTTCAAATAGTGGTCAATGGATGGGATAAGGGAAAAACTGAAAGAGTATATGTATGTGCACACATGTGTGTGCATGCATACTTGGATATTTGATGCTTATAGCGTTCTATTATCTCAGAATTCAAATGAAAAACCCTCTCATTTTGTCTAAGAGGGAATATAGAGCAGCAGTACCCAGACACCACTTCGAAATTCTATCTAAAACTTTAATGTTATGATAACCTGCCAAGCATCATAAAGTTATTCAACTTTAAATATGAGCAGTCTTGCTCATTAGCACATGCCAATATATATGAAAGGATAACATAAGAAGATATTAGGTCATTAGGAACATAAGCTAGCAAAAGACAAATTTGTTATTTGTTATAGAGCATAGATCAAGACAACTTGATCCAGCCTAAAAAAAAAAATGCTGCTTCTAAATGGGTTCAGATACATATTTCCCAAAGAATTTTTTCTGTGTTTACTGTTATCCCAAAAAATGTAAAAGCTAAAAGCTATTCACCCTAAAGGCATCAATTATGTGGAAAGTCCTTATTAAGCAGCATCTATATATGGACATTATAAAAGATGCTGTGAAAGATTTAAAAAAAAACAGTAGGACATGTTCTCTGGCCTAAGATTACAGAGCAAATCAAAAGAAAAAGCTAGGTTGAATGAAATAAATAGTAAAGATGAAATATCAAAAGTTACAGTGCTATGTACAAGCACAATCTTTCTGATGGGAATGAAGGCTGGTTGAAGAGACAGGCTTCAGAATGTGGGAGTAGATAACCCACTATGCATGGGCCCTGAGGATTCCCACACATTCTTGCTAAGTAGGCAAAGAATGTGAGGCCCTGATCACGCTTTACCTGGTCCATTTTCCAGTTTGTTTTTCTTCTTCTTCAGTGAGCATCATTGAGAGATGAAGTAGCAGGTCTTTATCTCTTCCCACAGAACAGCCTTGCTTCCACTCATTAAGAAAAGTGAGTGGCTCCCCCGAGCTCTCGTTCTCGCTTGTCACATAGCCCACTGTATGTGCAGGCATCCAACACTGGCCTTCAATGTATAGTTGTCAGATAAAATACAGGATGCCCAGTTAAATTTGAATTTTGGAAAAATAATGGGCTTTCTGTGTGTGTCTCAGATATTGCATGACACATGTGTACACTGAAAGAATATATAACTAGATTAAAATTTAACTGAATATCCAGTATTTTTTATTTCCTAAATTTGGCAAGCCTATGTCTGTGGTATACGGGGCGCATGAGAATCAACAAAAGCAAGCATGAAGCTCTGGAAGCTCTGGCAATTGCTTTTGCTTTTGCTGTGAATAATGAAGTCCTTTGTTGCTGAACCAGGAGTCTCATGTCTTTTCCTGGCATCCATGGTACAATTACGAGCTAACAGTTACCCTGCAAGTATGGAAAAATCGGAGATTCTACACAGTCCCTGACACACAGCAAGTGAGCTGTTTGGAACTGACCATTTCAGTAGTTTATAGACACGCAGAGGAAAGGCAGAGGGTTTTCTAGACAGAAAAACCGAGCCAAATGGAACACTTTTTGGAGAAGAAGAAAAAAATAAAATTGCATAGTCAGAAAAAATAAGATTATAGAGGATCTTATAATTGTTGAGAAATAATTCTCTGTGGGACTCTTATATTTCTTACAGGCAGAAGCAGATTGTTTTTGTTTTAACTAACTTTTCAAGGATGTTTATAAAGTGAACAGCCTTGAAATATATAGGATATCCTTACAGAGCAAAGGGCAAGTTCGTTTACTTTTACATGTAATATAATGTCTACTTCTTGCACGAAGTTCACATTCCCTAAGTAATTATACCCCACTGACATAATGTAGCGCACTGTATGTGCAGAACTGGGTCTTGGGGAAATGATGCAAGTGTTCAAACTGTGGCTACTGCTATTGCTGTGAGGAATAAAAGGTCTGTGTCTCAGATCCAGGTGTCTTGTATCTTCTGCCAGCATCCATGAATTGTGGCAGGCTACCTCCTTAGCTCGCAAGTAGAATAAAATACCAAGCTCTTCACAGTTCTTAACATGATAAGGGGTTTTAAAATTTTGAAGAATTCATACATGATGTGATAGTCACTAGAGGACTATCACATGTTTTGTCTTGAAAGCTGACAAGATGACGATATTTTGGCACAATTCCCATGCTATTTCTTATCCCAGAACCTTCCCATATACTGCTTCTCTGGCTACACCAAAGTTACCCCATCCTCATCTTCCCAATGAATAAAATGCACCCCTGATACACATAAATAACTGTAAGTGCATGGTGGAAAGTTCGCAAACTTCATTGTCTGTTCTCATACATAATTTCCAAGCTCAATGCTTCTCCTTCAGGCACTGTCAGCCATTCCAAAAAGCCCTTCATGACCCCTTCCAGTTCTGGTCTTTTGTCCCTCCGAAGTACTCCTAAAAAGCCCCGTGCTTTTCATCACATTTTGTAATTTCCTGCTCACATGCAGCTTCACCCACTATCCTTTAAGCTCCATAAAGGAAGATTTTAAAGTTGTATTCTCAATGCTTAGGATGATAATTGGCATATTAAAAAGTCGCAATGAATATTCATTGAAAGGAGAGTTGTGGAAATTGCAGGAAAATTCCTTTCTTTGTGGTATGTTTGGCTGAATTTTCAAAGAAGTTATTTTTGAGAACTAATTTATGCAGTGCTATGAAAACTTCATGAGTGAAAAAAGACAAGGTCCCAATATTTTGGTTTCTCATTCTATTTCGAGAAAGTTTAGTTGGCTCATTTTAAGACTCAAAAGATGTCCTTTCTAGTCTCAAGAATTACTTGTAGTGCCTAACTTAAGTGCAATATTTTTTCCACTAAAGATAGAATTTAAAATATAGTTATTAGAGTAATTACATGGATATAGAGGGACAAATCCATTCTGGATCAAAAGACAATGAAATACAGGTTTTGTGGACTGAAATGTGTCCTCTTCAAATTCATATTTTGAAGCCCTAACCCCCAATGTGACTATATTTAAAGACAGGGTCTTTAGGAGGTAATCAGGTCAAATGAAGTCAGAAGGATGGGGCCCTAAGTTAGTAAGACTGATGTCTGTATGAGAAGAGGCAGAGAGAGAGAGAGGAGAGAGAGAGAGAGAGAGAGAGAGAGAGAGAGAGAGAGAGAGAGAGAGAGAGAGATCACTCCCTTTATTTCCATGTATATGCATGAAGAAAGGGCCATGTGGAGACAGAGTGGGCAGGTGGCCATCTGCAAACCAGGAAGAGAGCTCTCACCACAATCTGAATTCGCTGGAACCTTGATCTTACACTTCTAGCCTTTGAAACCGTGAGAAAATAAATTTCTGTTGTTTAAGTCATGCAATCTGTGGTATTTTGTTATAATATATAATAGACAACTTTGAAAATGCAGCCTGATATCTTTCAATAGGTAAAATTATAACAATACCAGCAGATATACTTGAGTGAACTTAGCTACAATAGTATTTATTATAATTAAAGTAAAATAATTCCAACGAAAAACTCCTGCAATTACATCATTTAGAGGTGAATGGATGCAAGCTGTCCACTAAAATCTGTTCTGCCTTTCTTCTTGGGCACAAGGCTGACTGCATTTTGCAGTCTCTCCTGTGGGTAAATGTGGTCTATACGTGTCATATGCTCTCTCTCTGATGAAATACAAATAGCAAAGATGTACGCAGGAGTGAATCTCTGGCTCTGGATTTCTGCTCCCCTTTCCTGTAGCTGGAATGGAAACAACTAGAGACATGACCCTCTGTGACTTCACGGATCAAGCCTCTCCGTAGCTTGAAACATTCACCTTTAAGCGATTTGCACACGTCCTCTGGAAACCCTTTTCCAAATTCTGTTCCACAGGTGTTAATGATCCTGGGTGAAATGATGATTCTATAATACCTGGAAAGTGACTTCTTATCACCTACCCTTAATTCTTAAAGTTCCATGGCAACATATCCATAACTGCTGAGAAGAACTCACCTTTACTCACAGTCTCTGAGGTTGATCATATGAATAACGTGGTCTTTCCCAAATGCACAATTTGTTTGAAATATCATGAATGTTATTCTCTACCCCATAATACATTTATCTTTGGTTTAATATAAAATAATGTTTTTAATTATTACCAGAAAAATTATAAATTTTCTTTTTTCAGAAATATCTGAGTCAAATTGACCCAGATATGCCATAATGCATAGCATAGCTCTGGACCTATATATTCTGTTATTAAATTACTTGCAGTTCCCAACAACATATGTCTAGGCTCTTTTACACTTGTACACTTCCTATTTCTATCAGAAATATACTCTCCTTCTTTATAAGTATCACAAATTCTTATTCTTCAAAGCTCAGAAACTGTCACTTTCTTTGTGGAGTATTCCTAACCTTTCCTGCTCTTACAAAAACAGAATTGGTTTCTCTCAAATCTGGGCACACCTCACTCCTTGTACATAACTCTGCTATGTCAAAATTTGTACCAGTGAATAGTCAGGATACGAAGGTCTCCTTTTTTACTGTGACTTTCCCCAGGGCAATATCAGTCTCATTCATTTTGGAATTTGGAATTTCCCTAAATATTCTAATACCTTGAGGCTCTCAACATTTCCAAATATATTTATTTGTCTTTAATCAAAGATGTTAGGTGCTTCCTCTTCTTCTTTCTCCTCTTTCTCTTCTCCTTTTTCTCCTTATCCTCCTTTCTCTCTTCTTCCTTTTTCATTTTCTTTTACCACATATCTTTAAATTCATCAGATTTATAAAGTTTAAAAAATAGATGCTTGCAAAATCGAAAAGCCCATATTTGGGGAATTTAAGAACATATATGGCACCCACTACTCATTCAAAGCATAAAGGGGATGCACTTAATATTTTAGGAGTTAAAGTTTCATCCCCTTGGAATTCATTGCATAACTCTGTTCAATATGAAATTCAAAATATACAGAAAATATTTATTTGAGTAAGGCATCTAGTGCCTTACTAAAATATTTTTAAATGAAATTGCAAAGTAATTTTTCTGTGCTAACCCATTTATGTAAACTAGGATATTTAACCGACTGAATCTAAGGAAGATATTGATCTGAGGAGACATGTGCATTTCTGAAACTATTATGTAAGACAGAGTATAGAACAAAATATAAAGTATCTTGAAGGGTTTTCTTATACATATGTACTGACACACATTCTGTTATAAGCCAAATACTTATAAAGCAGGTTTCCCCTCTCTTTTTATGTTCCATAATAAAATGTTTAAAGGAAAGACTTATTTATACATACATCAATTTTGTTTTACTACACAGTGTGTAGTAAAGTGGAAGAAACACTATTCTTTGAGGACTTTGTATTAACAGATATTGTTCCTGATTTTAGCAAGGTTATCAATGAGAACCTGGTGAGGTTCAATGAGACATTTTAAAATCTCCTTTTTAAACTGGATGACAAATTACATACATAGGTCTATTATTCACCAACCATTTTAGCAACTCAAAAATAAAGCTGTGCCAGAGTAAATAAACTAAACTACATAGTTCTGGTTGGCAAGTCTAGATTTTCACACACATTCATAGTAAATATTAATAAAACTAAATTTAAATTTAGGGAAACAGCAAGGAAATCAAATATACATCCAATTTGTGTTTCTTATTTTTCAATAATAATGCTCTAATATTTTATTAAATGTTTGTGCCGGGCACTGTGCTTAGCACTTTGTATGCATTACTATATTTCACCAATTGTAAGACACTTATTTTTCACATTTTAATATTTCTTAAATATGGATTTGTCTTACAATCACTGAGAGGCAAACAGGTATCAGAATTAAGTTATTACGGTCTGTTCCTACATAAATGTGAATGTTATGTCTAGTGGTGCAAATGAATAATTGAAATGCCTCAGTCAACAAATCATCTAATGATCACAGTTAAACTGGTAGTATATTTTTTGTTCTAGTACATAAAATAGTAGTGGATTTTACAATACTCTCACTCATGATCAAATTGCCTATAGATTAATTTTTCCTGAAAAATAGAATCTGTATTGCATTTTTATGGGCAGTAATCCCAATTGTTCATCATTTCTTAAAGGAAAAATTTCATAATAAGCTTTAAAAAGCAAAGACTTCAAACATATTTTTCTCTGACTAGACATTTATATCTTTAAACATTAGAATGTTAACTGTTTTGATCTCCCACATTTATGTATAAATTTTAATAGAATACATTAGCCATCTTAAATATGTACAGCATAAAATGCAAAGGAATTAAAATGAATTGAGTCAGAATGTCATAGCAGTAATTGTAATAATAGTAATAATAGTAAGAAGAGGAAGCCTTGAAAAGCCATCAAAAGCATGTGTTATTGAAAGAACCAAAAAATACCTATACATTGAAGATATTATTAAAAGAAATTTAAAACACAAAGAAATGGAAAGATATCTCTTGTTCATGGGTTGGAAGAATCAACATAGTGAATATGGCCATATTCTTTCTATACATATACAGATTTAATGCAAACTCCATCAAAATTTCAATAGCATTTCCTAAAGAAATAGAACAAAAAAAATCATCAGATTTATGTGGAACCACAAAAGACCCTGAATAGCCAAAGCAATTCTGAGAAAAAAGAACAAAGCTGGAGGTATCACACTCCCTTGACTACAAATTACACTACAAAGCGACAATAATCAAAACAGCATGGTACTGGCAGAAATACAGATACAGACCAATGGAACAGAATTGAGAGGCCAGAAATAAACCCACATATATATGGGCAAATAGTTTTTGACAAAGGAGCCAAAAATATACAATGGAGAAAAGAAAGCCTCTTCAATAAATGGTGCTGGGAAAATTGGAAAGTCACACACAAAATAATGAAACTAGACTGCTATTTATCACCACACACAAAAATCAACTCAAAATGGATCAAAGACCTATGTATAAGACCTGAAACAATAAAATACAACAAAAATAGAAGAAAACATAGGTACTAAACTTATGGCCATTGGTCTTAGAGAGGATTTATGAATTTGTTCTCACAGGCAAGGAAAGTAAAATCAAAAGTAAATGAATGGGACTATATAAAACTAAGAAGCTTCTGCACAGCAAAAGAAGCCATTGACAAAACAAAGAGGCAACCAACCTAATAGGATAAGATGCTTGCAAACAATACATCCCATAAGGGGCTAATATCCAACATATATAAATATCTCTTATAATTCAACAACAACAACAACAACAAAAAAAAAAACCCAACCAATCCAATTAAAAAATGGTCAGAGGATCTGAACAGACATTTCTCCCAAGAAGACATACAAATGGTCAACAGATAAATGAAAAGATGCTCAACTTCACTAGCTATTAGGGGAATACAAATTAAAACAACAATGAGTTACCACCTCACACCTGTTAGAATGTCAAAGCGACAAGTAATAACAAGTGTTGGAGAGCTTGTGGAGAAAAGGGAACCCTCATACACTGCTGGTGGGAATTTAAATTGGTACAACCACTTTGGAAAACAGTATGGAGTTTCCTCAAAAAATTAAAAATAGAGCTACCAATGACCCAGCAATCACTCTTCTGAGTATCTACCTGAAACATTTGAAAACATTTATTCGTAAGGACATACATATCCTATGTTCATGCAGCATTATTCAGGGGGGCCAGGCATGGAAACAACACAAGTGTCATAGACAGTTAATTGAATAAAGAAGGTTCGATAGATGATTAGATAAAGAAGTGGTACACATACACAATGGAATATCACTCAGCCATGAGAAAAGATGAAATACTGCCATTTGCAACAACATGAATGGTTTTTGAGAGTATTATGCTAAGCAAAATAAGTCAGACAGAGAAAGATGAGAACCATGTGACTTCACTCATATGTGTGATATAAAACTGAAAGCAACAAACAAACAAGGCAAACAAACAAAAAACTCATAGGCAGACAACAGTATAGTGGTTACCAAAGGAAAAGCGGGGCAAAGGGAGGTAAAAAAGGGTAAAGGGGGTCAAATATATGGTGACAAAAGATTTGACTTTGGGTGGTAAACTCACAATGCAATATATACAGATGATGTATTATAAAATTGTACACTTGAAACCTATATAATTTTATTAACTAATGTTACCCCAGTAAATTTAATAATATTAGAGTCAAATAATTATTTTAAAATGTGAATTTTATATAAGAAAGCAAACTACTTTATGAAGGTATCATTAGTCATAAATCTGGGGAAAGGGCACATACAATTAATGACTCATTAATAATGCAAAAAAGAAAGGGTTTTTGCTTGTTTCTGTGCCATTTTTGCTACTTGAGAATATTCATATTCTAGTGAATGCTGAGATAAAAAATTGATTAAAAAAACATGCTATAGAAAGTTCAAGAGAGAAGTGTGGAGTCCTTGAGAAGCAAAACAAGACAAAGACAATAGGAAAGAGTGGCTTTGCTCCAATACTTAGCTGTGAATCTTGAACATACACTTTAAGGATTTCAATGACAGAAAAAAATATTTCAAGAATGATTAAGCCAATACAGTGAAGTTGTGAACACATTAATTTGCACCAAGTACATATTCCCTAAATATTGGTTGAATGGATGTGTGAAACAGTGGGTTACAAGGATCAGTAATGTTGAAAAGAATACAGACATATTTGGCTACAAAATAATTTCATCTGTATGATCTGAAAGTAATGGCAACATTTTTAAATATGACAGGAGTGATGGAATAAAAGGAATTAGAATTGCCAAGTAAACAAGATAGGAATAATCATCAACATGGTCAAAACAGGAAGACATTTTGTAAGTGAAATAGAATTTGTGAAGGCATAGGAACTTTGGAAAGCTCTATATGAAGTTGATATGCCTATTAACCCATAAACAATATCAAACTATTAATCAGACAATGAATCTTCCCTGACATTGAGTTATTGTGAAATAAATTAATAATTATCTACATATTAAGCACCAGCTGTTAGTATATAATCCATATAAATATGTGAACATTTTCCATACAAAACTCATTCAATTTATCAATGCAAAATAATAGTGGAATTCATTGGCTAATTTAAAAACACAAAATCATGTAGTGTGGTATGCAATTTTTGTTGTAGAGCTACAAAATAATGCTTAAAATCACCGAAAACAGAAAAGCCAAGGATTCTATTTGAATTGACTTACTTATCTCTTAGAGTTACTATTAATCCTGAAATGAAATAAGTGTGGCTATTTTTCTAAAAAATGATCTATCTCAAGAGAATATCTGAAGCTACTTTAGCTATGGTGATACAACTTCTATTATTTTAAAGAACTATTAGCTACAATTCAATAAGAATAAAAGCAGTTCAACTTTTTTAAAATAACATATATAACGATATAATATGTTTAAAATGGACTCTAGTTCTTGGCCCAATGTTATTCCTCTTATTTTTCATTGCTACTATAGCAAATAACTTATCTAGCATTGTTATTATTTATGTGTACATTTAAATCACAATTACATCTTGCTCATGCATTTTAACAGATTAACCTGAAATTCAGATTAGATATAAATAAAACACATTTGTCCTTCAGAAGAAATAAACATTAGTTTTCCCTATAAAACTAATGATTGAAAGCATATGTCAAAATAATAACTATATTGTAAAAATATTACAGTTACAAGAGAATGCTCTATTAAAGGAGGTCTTATTCAAACTCAAAGGTGGTTAATCATTTTTGTCTTATTAATCCTAAAAAATACTACAAAATATTATAAAAAATAATATTATGAAATTGATTTAAAGAATTCAGTGTTTCCAGAGGTAATAGACTACGTGATCAGTATGAAAATTAAATATGAAACATTTATAAAATTGACAATACAAAAACAATGAATGGCAAATGTGATTAAAAGTTTATGGTTTTGTGATCAGGCAAGAGGCAAAGATTTGGACTATTCTTAATTTATTTGAAAAAATATAAAAACTACTCTGAAAATGACAGCAAGATATACACACACATATTTGTGTATCTATTGTTCCTAAAAACAAAACATTACTTCCCTTTTTTAATTGATTTTCTATTACAGTGGGAAAATATATCTTATTAAATCCAAGCAATCAAAAATAGAGAAGAAAAGTATTACAGAGTCACTATTTTAATGTGATTATTTCCTTGACAGAGAAGGCAAGATATTATTCAATATCAAATTCAGAACAAATAAATGGGTTTAGAAATATTCAGGTGTCATAACTTGTTTAAATTTCCATCAACACAGTGAGAAATATTCCACAAAGATACTCAGACTCATTTGCCAAGTGACCTGGGCAGTGCTTCTGAGACCTCATATCAATCCTGATATTAAATTTAGCTTTCAGCATTAAAAAAATAACTGTTCATTCAATCAATAAGTTAGAGAATTAAAAATACATTCTGTGATTTTTTTTAGCTTATCTTCCGGTTGGTTCAAAGTAAAAGTGTACTCTGTATATTTATATTTGAGAAAGGATTTTAAATTCTAAAAACTCTTGCCCTTGATTGAATACTGAAGAAATGTAAAGTAAAAGTTTCTGTACAAAGTTTTTGCCCATGAAAGGTTCTTACAGCCACCACATTAAAGGAACAAAGGCTGAGAATGTCACCTGGTCTAGGAAGTATGTTTCTGCTCGATTGTACTAGGTTGGTTGAGTTGTCAGAATAAGATAAATGGAGCCAAGCTGTACCATTAACCTGTGACATTTCTGACAGTGCAGGGCTATGTGCTATGAGAAAAGTAGACTATTTTTTACTCTGCTATTTCTCAATTTATAAAAGAAATAAGAAAAGATAGATGAAATGTTTTAATAAAAGACAGAAACAGATCAGAAGAAGCCTATCTTGAATAACAGGTGCTTTCCATTATATGTAAATGCACA
Source organism: Hipposideros armiger (assembly GCF_001890085.2). NCBI lineage: Eukaryota > Metazoa > Chordata > Mammalia > Chiroptera > Hipposideridae > Hipposideros > Hipposideros armiger. The sequence continues at coordinate 81,033 of NW_017731707.1, forward strand.
TCCCCAGATCAGAATATATTAGTAAATGTATCACATTATTTTTGTCTATATTTAAAGGAGATGAACATTAAAATAGTGCTTATTTTTATCTAGTCAATAAAGAACAACAAAATCCATCTTTCTGTATTTATACCTTGACTTGTACTCCTATGAAAAAAGGTTAATTAAAAGTAAGTCATCATTTTTATGACAATAAATCACATTCTGTTGTTAAAAATCACTAGTAAACTTAAAATATACAAGCAATAATAGCATTATTTTTGTTTTTAGGCTTACTGAAATTAAACAGAAACTTTAATATGCTTATAGTTGTATTTATTTATTTATTTATTTATTTATTTATTTATTTCTGAGTTTCCCATTGGCATGGGAAAAGTAAAATAGATAGTGGCTATATTTTGGAAAGTTGAACTAGCAAGATACAATGATGACTAAATAAAAGTTAATGTTCATTTAAAAGTAAAAAGAAATCTAATAAAATCATGAATTAGTACTGGTATTTACTCATAATTTGTGGATAAAATCTAATTACCTAATATGACTCTGCCTTACTTATATGTGTCAATAAAATGACTTTTTAATGATCATGAGTCCTTGCTGTGAAACGTAATATATACACAAAAAAATTCCGGTTTCAAGAACATTATATATTTACTGACGCATAAGAACCAATATCTTTTACAAAGTCATAACTAACATGAGACAACAAAAAAACACTGTACTAGTCACTTTACTAAAGAATGGCAATATAAAGATGCAGAGAGATACAGAGCTTGTGTTCAGTGTGTCCAAGTCTAGGAAGAAACGTGGAAATAGGATCAGTGCCTGTTGCAATAATACATCATGTTAAAATGCTGGAATGGTCAGAAGGGATTATCATTCAACAATTTAATTTGATGTTTATTATATGCCAGGCACTGTTTTAATTATATTTAAAAGAGAATGGATAGATGGTTAAATAGGTAGCTAGATAAGATAAATAGATAGACAGGTAGAGAGTAGTTCTTCCACATATTTAAGAAAATATTAACAATGCTACAGTTATATATACATATATACTATACATAAATATATATCATAATTTTAAAATCATGTTGGATATAGATGGGTTTTCTATGTGAAGTGAGGTATTATTTCAACAAGTACAGATTTTATTGTACACCTGTCTATTAAGTAATTTCTGTGCTGTCTCACATCTCAAGAACAATTGCCATATATTTTTTTACTGTAACTTTGAAATTTCATTTAGAATCTGAAATGGCAAATTCACCTGCTTAATCTGCCCATTTTATGAATTATTCAATGACCTCACCCTTTTATATTTCAAGGTTTGTTTTACTATCATTTTTCTAGACATACCTAGTGATCATATTGAAAATTTTAATTATGAAATGTCAAAGTGTAATTTTAAGAATAATCCTCAGTATTGAAATATAAAGACTTCTTACACTCCAACATATTTAACTTTCTTTCATATCTCAGAAAAATCGTGCTGCTTTTTCCCTATAGGTTCCTAACAACACATGATGATGTCTGTTTCTTAAAACTTTCTCACTTTTTTCTTTCTCCTCCACAGCTTTATTGAAATATAATTGAGAAATAAAATTGTACATACTTAAAGTGTGTAATATGACGATTTCATAAACATGTACATTGTGAAAAGATTACCACAATATGTTAATTAGCATAGCCATCTCACAGTTTGTGTGTGTGTGTGTGTGTGTGTGTGTGTGTATGTGGTGAGAACACTTAAGATCTACTCTCTTAGCAAATTTCAAGTATACAATACAGTATTAATTGTGGTCACTATGCTGTACATTAGATCCCCAGGCTTACTCATCTGATAATTGGAAGTTTGTACCCTTTGACCAATGTCTCCCTATCCCACCCCCCGCACCAAGCTCTGGCAACCACCATTCTCCTCTTTGTTTTCTGTGAGTTTGACTTTTTTACATTTCAAATATGCGATCATTCAGTGTTTGTCATTTTGTATCTGGCTTATTTTGCATAATGTCCTCCAGGGTCACCTATGTTGTTGTGAATAGAATGATATACTTTTTAAGGTTGAAAATATGTGTGTGTGTGTGTGTGACATTTTCTTTATTCATTCTTTCTTTGACAAACATTTAGGTTGTTTTGTTACCATATGTTGGATATTGTAAATGATGCTGCAGTGAACATGTGTGTACAGACATCTTTTCAAGATCCTGACTTCATTTCCTTGGATATACACCAAAGTGAAAAAGCATTTAGTTTATTACCACTGAGCATGATGTTAGCTGTGGGCCTGCCATATATGTATGGCCTTTATTATGTTGAGGAACATTCCTTCTACCACTAATTTGTTAAGTTTTTCTCATTAAAGTTTGCTGAATTTTGTCAAATGCTTTTTATGCATCTTTTCAGGTGATCATATGTAAATCAAATAACAGAGAAAATAAATAGAAGTTGGGCAGAGATATAATCAAAAAACTATCATAAAAACAAAGTTAAATATCAGACTAAGTGGCATGTAATGCAGCAAGCACTATGAGGAACAAAGGAGCTCAGTTTTGTAAAATATGTGATCCTGTAATGAATATATGACATATATGTGAAAGCTACATCTATGAAAACCTACATCTTAACTAAAGTGAAATACCGGAGTCTTTCCCTCTAAAATTGGGGGAAAGGTAAGGACTATAGCCCTCACCATTTGTATCCAATATTGTACTGGAGGTGACAGCTAGGGCAATAATGGCAGAAAAAAAGAAACAAAAGGCAAAATGTATTGGAAGCAAGAAGTAATACTTCTTTTTTAGCAAACAATGTTATTATAAATGTACAAAAGTCTAAGAAATATACAAGGCAACTGCTAGAACTAGTAAGTTAATTTAGTAAGAAAATGAGATTCCAAATCAACATACACAAATAGATAATATTTCTGTATATATCAGACAAGAATTAAAAATTAAAATTCCACTTATAATTGATATTAATCATATAAGTCAATCTTTTAGAATTAATGGTGCATTATAGCATATGAGTGTACACACATAGACATATATGAATAGGCATATATGTTCTTCATCAGTTGTATTTTACTATTTCTATTACTTATCTAGAACAGAACATCTTGGAACTATTATAGAGGGAAACATAGGGGTATAATTTTAACTAATTTTCTAATTCATTATAACTTTTACTATAATTAATTTCACCTTATCATAGACCATAACAGCAGAGCAGTTATATAAAAATACTTTTAATCTAAAACTTATTACTTTCTACTTTTATGTCCAAGTAAACAAAATGAAAAAAAAATTGAACATACATGCAATTATCCGGTAGTGCTATAACAACAATGGAAATTCAATGAAGTGTTCTAAGCAATTCATTATGTTGCTTTCTTTCCGATTTTCCTCCTAAATAGTCAATGTTTGTTAAAGGATAAAATGATGCTTATTAAACTCTTTCCCTTTAAAGTTTTATTTATAATTCACTTTCATCAGTATGTAGAAATAATATGACATAGGAAAGTTGCAGGCATAGTCTCTATAAACAAAGTATGATTATGTTCATAAACTAACACCTGTTCTTCCTTTCTCCTGATTTTATTTGCTATTTAACTTATTTATGCTCTAACCAATAAACCATAACCCTGTTTTCTCTCCAAATTATTTTATTGGCAATAATGACAAATGAAAGTGAGTTGCCTATGGCTTTTACTGCTCAACATAAATAGATTCATAGATATTCAATTGCTACCTATTTGTAGAGTATTTTTACAGAAATGAAATTCACTATAAAAATAAGATGCTCTAATGTGACACATTAATTCCTGATAACTCATATATTTAATATCTAGGATATATCATCAAAAATCCTTATGAAAAATATTAATATATTTAAATCACATATCTTGTGATAACTATATTAATATGTTTAATGTTCAGAAAATATTAACCACACTTATGAAAAATAATTTGATATTATTTTGATATTTTGATATACTTAAGATAATATTTGATCTATATATAGTATTTATAACAAAATGCATAGATTATATAAATTTCTCACATTCAAAGAAGTGAAAAATGTTTTATGCCCATATAATGTTGAAACATTTTCTAGAAAAATTAAAGCAATATATGACTGTTTTTCATGGAGATCACTGTAAAATTTAAAGTGGTTTACTAAATATAACAAAATTATTTTACTTGGAATCAGTTATGAACAGGAAATGTGGAAATAACCTTAATTTGCTATTTCTGAATTGCTGAACTTAAAAGTGAAAATATCACACAATATGTAAAATAAATATCACACAATAAATAAAAGAAAATTCATGTTATATGTGTCTCTTTCTTCTTATATCTTAGATCACACTGGAATACATTAATTGAAATTTTAGAAAAATATAAAATAATCAAAACAATGGAAGAGAAAATTGAACCTCAGAGAATAATAGGCATATAAATTCAAAAGAAATGAAAAAAAAAACAGAACTCTTCAGAATCAAGGCAACATTTTCACCACTTTGAAAATTTCTTGGACGAGTGTAGTAATGAATATCTGATAAATAAATGAATCAAACAAATTATGCAATTACAACTTTTTCATTGGAAATGATAAAAATCCCTTAATGCATACATTATTCAACAGATATTTAGTGAATACCTGTTGTGTTTCAAAAATACTAGAATGAAAATTCATGAGGCTTACAGTCTGGTAGAAATTTTTATGACAACTTAAAAAGAGAATGTTGTTCAATTTAAATACAAAAGCTTTTAAAGACATTATAAAATTATCTCAATACTCTACTGAGGCTATTTAAATTATTAATAAAGAATTCCCTTGGTTCTGTTTTCACATATCATGAAACAATTTTATTAAAACTCTTTACATTCATTGTAGACATTAACAAATTTCTCCTTGTATAGCCTCAGTTTTAGTTACATAGTTTCCTGGAGCATATTATTCTCACTTCCATCTAAGTAATTTAAAATACAGCAAGTTTTGAAACAAATTTTGATACTGTCATGGTGACTTTTATCCCAAACCACATGTACTTCTCTGTATATTATAGTGCAATAGTGGTGTTTTCTTTATTTATTCTGCACTTATATATAAGTAATCTCAACACTATAACCGTTTAACTGCTTAGTTCTTTCACTTATTTTAAATAGCTTGCTTGCAACAGCATTAAACATACAGATGTGAGGTCATACACTGCGATACATTTATTAGGTTAATGTAAAATTTCTTTGTCTTTCTAGTTTTTTTTTAATGGAATTCTTTCAGTTGACTTCTATAAGCATACATATCTAGCAGTGATTAAAGTTGTGTTAGATTAATGGCTTTTCCAAATGGGACTTTGTTTCAAGAGTTTCTGATATTATGAGAGAATTTGAGATGACTCCCTCTATTCCAAAGATAATTTGAGTAAAATTCACCTTATTTTCAGCCATATTTACTTTTCTAATACTTGTAGGCTGAAAACTAGGCTACACAAAATGCAAATCACTAGGAAATTAGAGATAGTGAATTTGCCTCAAACATTGTAGATGCATATCTTTAAATAAAGTGTTTTTCAATCTTTCCCATCTCAAGGATTTGAAAATTTAAAAATCTAGAGTTACCAAAGTTCAAATGTCCTGTCATCCTGTGATTTAAGAGAATGAAATTCAAAGAGGATGTGATGTTTATTTGATGTGACCTTTGATCTTTTGATTTTCAAAAACCTTTGAAATGAAAACATAAGTTTAGTAAAAATCTTTCATTTTAATATGGCATATGTATACATTACTTAAGAGAAAAACTTGCCTCACATATTTCTTTTGACAATAAAATGGGAAAATGTTTTTAAAGCATCTAAAACACATAAGGTATCAGGATACAATATCTACTTTCCCGTTCAAAAAACATAAACCACAAATTGTCACAAGAACTCAGGAAGAAAATAAGCATTCTATCTTTTGACAAAAGAATTACCTTTCCTTGGTCCCCAGCCAAGCAAATAAGCAACTTAAAAGGAACAAATAAACACTCCACAAATGGATTATTTTCTCTGACAAACTGTCTCGACATTGTGCAGGAGGAATGTGTATTATTGGATCCACAATTTGTTGATACGTCCTACCTTTTAATATCGAATTGAAAAAAACAGAAAGCAAACCTCACATGGCTCTAATCACTTCGTGAAACCTTCTGGGTTAAATTCGACACTCAGCAGGTTGGGAACACTGAACATAATATGATTTATTTTTCAATTAAGCAGATCTCACTTAGATGTATAATAATAGTCAATACTCTCTCACTTAAAGAGCCGCCAGTGATTTACCAGAGCACAATTAAAAGATTGGTAACATATTTTTTAGTATTCTAGTTCTCTAATGCCTCTTTATTTTGAACCTTTGGTCAAGATAGGTCAATTTACTTGGCTGCCCTCCACTCAAGCACATATTTAAAAGTAGTCAAGCTTTTTGTCAGTGACAACACTAGATTTTGAACCACTGTTGTCATCTTTTGTTCCTCACAATGTCATGTTCAAAATTGGAGAAAGTGTACCAGCAAACTGCATGGCTCAGCAGGGTCAGCGAAGTTACAGAAAACTGCAGTGCACTTTTTCTCATATCCTAAAGGTAGAATTACGTAATTTCTCTGATAATTTCAAAACTAGCCTTCATTAAATATTATTTAGAGCACAATGGGATTATAAATAAACTTGCCTCTTTAAGCAATCCAGAGGAACATAAAAGACAGATGAAGAAATGAATATGGCCTATTGTTTTATGTAGCTATGGTTAAAAAAAAAAAAATCCACTCACAAGAAAAAGCCTCTACTATGCGGCAGCTGTGGAATGGAGCGGGCTGAAAGCATTTGCTAGAAAAACAAAGAAACCAGCAGCAAGAACAACAATGTGAGCTCAGCTTTATATTCTTTTTCACATGGAGGGCTTGAAAGTCGGGTTTTAAAGGTAGATTTCACAAAATAATATCAAGAAGCCTTTTAAACCTGCTACTGATTTCCAACTAGGCTGCAGCTTTCAGAGTTCCAAATATTCCACAAATGGAAGTCCAGCATCCTTAGACTTCACGAGCTGCATTTTAACCTCTGCCATGCAGCATGTGAACGTGGCTTGTTTAGTTAGTTTTATGACATAATTAATAGGCATTGTCAGAGACTCTCATTTCTGATCATGGGGGGTTGGCAACCTTTAGTGGCTTCCATTCCAGGCTTTGAGAAATTAGCCAGATGGTACGTCCTACGACCAAACTGCAATGTGGAAGCCATTCTTTGTAGGACAGTTTCAAATTCTTTTTGGCCAACTTCATGACTCCTACAGAAGTTCAATTAGTTACAGTTTTACTTCGTTTGCTATAGGTACACATATTGTTTCTGGGCTCCTTCTAAAACTTCATTGAGGTAAAAATCTTTACTGCAAATTATTTAATTTTCTCTCCTATATTTGGCTTAGTGAGGAGGCAACATAAGATACTGGAAAAAAGTGTTTCCACTACACATAAATTCCAGTCCCAGCTCTGCCACAAACAAACTTCTTGAGCCCAGGGATCTGGTTTTCAGTTGCTTCATCTTTGTAGTGAGGCATGGGGATGAATAATTTGATCCCGTGTCACTGGAAAAGCCCATGGTTCTGTGGGTCTCTATGTAATCTTCACAAACTTCATGCTGCTTCAAATAGACCAAAAAAAAAAAAAAAAGCAATTTGTGAAAGCCAAGACGCTTGCTTGGCTTTCACAAATTAAAACGTGTGATTTTGAAGATTTGTGAGAGGCCTTGAGGTTCTAAGACAAGCAGCAGTTTTTAATTTTGCTGAGGAACTAATGTTATTTGCACATATTGTAAGGCTATATGCAAAAAGGAGTGAGATTTATTGTAACAGAATCTAGCCCTCCACCTACCACTTGTATCTCAATGACGTTTCATGTTATCTTCTTATCACTGTCAGTAAGAAAACAAAGGGATCACTGAATTCTTTTGGTATACCTTGTTTCATTTTATGGAGATAATTTATAATGCAATATCTTCTGTTACTGTGAAAAATTGGTCTTCCGTATAAAACTTGAATTATACATCAAAATTAACTAATCACAGGAGTTTCGGTCAAGATGACAGAGTAAGTAAATGTTGTGCTTACCTTCTCTCACGACCATATGAAAATTACAGCTAAACTACAAAACAACCATCATTGAGAATTGCCTGAAGTCTAGCTGAACCAAAGCCCTACAAATAAGGACATACAGAAGAAGCCACCTTGAGACTGGTAGGAGGGATAGAGACACAGACAGGGCTGGTACCACACCCATGTGTGACCATGAAAAATCAGTATGGATACCTCTGCAGATAACAGGGTCGCCAGTGGGGAATGAAAAACTTAATGCAGATATTTCCATACATAATTTGGAGTAGACATTCAGATCTCTGTAATGAGTTAACCAAGGTAACCATTTGAAATTAAAAATAGTTTTAACAGTCCAGTTCAGTTGTAGCTCAGTGCCATTTGCTCATTCTAGAAAATCAAGAAAAAAATAATAAACTATGCATGTTGTGAGTATGTAAAAGATTGTAATAAGGAGAGCACAAGATGCTCCCCCATCATTTCTTCCTAAGAATAAATGTAAAGTTACGGAGCCCTTAAAACCATCCAATTTAAAATCCTGTATATGTCAATAGCTTTCTCATGCAGACGTGATTCTTCTTGGACAGGTATAGTTCCCCAATACAGGGCAAAAATTACTATTTATATCTCCTTACTTATAAAACAAATGATTTCTAAATCTAAAAATATGAAGAAACCTCAAAAATGAAAGGGAATGCATTAGTATGAATGCTCTGCATCAGAGATTAACAGATAAAATCACTGTTATAAAAATCAATCTAGAGCATAAAATAGCTCCAAACTTAGTATCATGAGGGACATTTTCATAAATTATGTTGCTATGTTATTTTTATATATTTATATTATTAGGCTACCTGGAACATTTAGAATTAAAATCACCAAGGTAGAATTTGAATTGAACATAAATCCCTAAATGATGAAGACAAGTGTTTGAAAAGAAAAGTTAATCATGAGAATAATAATACACTTTGATCAGATAAACTTATATTTTAGACTTTGTTGTAAGTTCTCTATTTTTTAAGTAGCAAAAGAACACATTTTCCTCTCTTTATCATTTGATAAGTAATAATGCTTGAAAGCAAAGAAGATAGGTGATAAAACTGTAAAAGATTATATAATTAGAGGAATATAGATGAAGGTTGCATGAACTAAGAAAGAGTAGTGTGAATCTGAAAAGTAAATGAAGAAATGAATAACAGGTTCATATTATTTAAAAGAATTTTCCACATTTTTAACAATATTAGCCAATCATAATGTGAAATATATCTGAACTTTCTTCACTGATTCTTACTAAACTCTTAGGAAATTATTCTTGACCAATGAAAGAACTCACATTTTATGAATAATTTATACTAAAAATATCATGAGTAAAAATTTTGGTAAAGCCTATTAATATGAATTATATTGCTGACATATAATAAAAACAAGTATATAATCTTGAACAGATAAATGGATACTCTGGTGGTAATATTACTATCACAGATTTGCATGAGCTCAAATGAGTTTTTATCTAAAGGCCTTGAGATAGTATTTATGATAAAAGTTTTATGGGGTTTATGACAAATATTCCCATTTACATATTGTAATGAAGAAAGTGAAGCACAGAAAAGACTGTTAAAATTGCTTGCATGTCCTCTACCATGTCCTACAAATACACTGATTTATCAGTCTTTTACTGATAGAATTACAGTTAAATTAAAAGCAAACAAAAACAAGTAGAGTTTTCTTATCATTCCATTTTATAACTATTCTCCAACTTATAAAATGAAAATTTGATGAAATTATAAACAAAAGCAAGCACGTTTTTCGCTGTATAAAGTGCACCTTCATCATCAGCCTTTTTTGTCTCTGACCACTGTGTGTTTTATTCAGGATTAAAAAAGTAAAAAGAGAAGTACTAGAAGTTTATACTATATGTTCTTTTATGAAAAAATGCTAGTTTTATACTTATCTATAAGCTAATTGTATTAGAATGTATATTTTGTAAAATGAAACATACACGGTCTGACAATTAAGTTCACGAACTTGCTGCAATGATGTTGCTACTAATCTTTTTTTATATCAGAGGGGTTATTCATTATGAACCTGTACCAACTACACAAAGTTAACCAAGTTTACTATTTGGAAGTGCTGAAAAGGATACATGAAAAAGTTAGACAACCTGAACATTTTGCCAACAATTCATGGCTCTTGCATCACAACAATCCAACAGCTAGCACGGCACTGTCTGTGAGGGAGTTTTTAGCCAGTAAACAAATAACTGTATTGGAACACCCTCCCCACTCACATGATCTGGCACCCAATGACTTCTTTCTTTACCTAAAGATAAAAAAAATATTGAAAGGAAGACATTTTGATGACATTCAGGACATCAAGGGTAATATGATGACAGCTCTGATAGGCATTCCAATAAAAGAGTTCCAGAATTGCTTTGAAGGGTGCACTAGGTGCTGGGGTCAGTGCATAGCTTCCCAAGGGGAGTCCTTCAAAAATAACTGTAGTGATACTCAGCAATGAGGTATGTAGCCCTTTTTCTAAAATGAGTTCGCGAACTTAATTGTCTGAACTTCATATGCTTTTAAATATTTTAAATTTATATATTTTATCCAAAAATTATAGATTAATTTTCCTTCTTCATTCTCAGCTATGTACATTGGGGAGATAATAAAAAATAAAATTAAATCTATGCCTTATGGATAGTAGAAGGGCATGGAAGAGATAATGCATATACATATAAAATTATAAAATGTAACAGTAGAAATTATTCTACCATCAAAACTTTAATGAATGATGTAGACATTAAATTAAGTTTCCTGGGAGCATGAACACATTAAAAGCCAAGAAAATTATCAAAGATGAGGTCAGCCATAACTAAGTAGATTCTTCCACAACTCATTTTACTGATGTTACAAGTTTGTCCTTAGACCAAGGTGGACTAAAATGATCACCACTTTCTATGACTTACTGGATGCTAAGAGAGGACTTTTTGTCAAAATGTAATACAATGATACCTTATATACCTTTAGTAGAAGACCAAAACTTTTTTACACTACAAGTTAAATTTAAATATGTAAATAAAAGTGGTAGACTTGGTAATACAGTAACTTAAATTCACAATGTGGTATACATTTTTTAATATCAGAGTCACTCTTAATTGCAGGTTTTCACTCAGGACTTAGGGAACCATGGACTGAGAAAAGAAAGGAGAGTTGGTTTGAGGATCTAATTTTGTTTTCTAATAACATAGCCCAAGGAAAGTTTTGATCAAATAATACAATGTCTTAATGAACTGTACTGGGAAAAATAGTTACCAATATGAAAAAAAAAAGTAACTTGAATCTCCACCAAAGATTTCTCATCTTCCACCAAAATCCCAAATGAAAAGTTAAAAAAAAGAAAGAAAGTAGTAAAAGTACTAAAAGATTTCCTTTTGTTTTTTGTTTGTTTGTTTGTTTGTTTACATTTTAGAGTGAGGTTAAAATTTTAAAATATGACTCTAAAGCCAAAATTATAAAGGAAAAAACTTGGATACATTTCACCTAACAAAAATGCAAAATTTCTCTCTGAGAAAACACTATAAAAAAACCCACAAACTAAAAAACTATCTGTAAACTCTGTAACTGATAGTGCTTATATTATTGATAACTTAAAAGCTTGTAGCAATGAAGGAGATGTGGAACAACTCTTGTCTGAGAATAGTGTTCAGTGTCTACAAGCTGTTCTTAAGAAAAGAATTCATACATGAAGAATTTATATGGAAAGTGCTGGAAGTAATGGCAGGAGAGAGGGAAAGTGGGACAGGGAAGTGAAGACAGCTAATAAAGGGAGCATTATCAAAGCAGCTAACCACTATGGTGACAATAGCTAATCCTACAGGAAAACTCAAGGAAATGGTACAGAACACAAGCCTCAGGGTTAGAAACACAAGGGGTAAGGGAAAGTGGGTTATTTTCCACTAATTCATTCCAGCCATTGGTCCACAGCTGCCCTAAGGAGTGTTAATTCTCTGGCATTTGTGGTTCACTATGTTAAAGGTCAGAGTGGCCTCTGTAGCTTTTGAGAACACTCGTAAAGAAACCAATACAGATACTGGCAGCTGGAAGTTGGCTAGCTTCCACTGGGATAGTCTCAAGAGAAATGGCAGTTTCTATAGCCTCTGTTACAAGAAGCAAATGACAGTAATTCTACCGGCAAAATGAACTGCAGGTTTACGTTAAAAATATACACGTTTGATAGTATGAAAACTAAAGATCAAATCATGTAAATTTTTAAAATATTTGGATTTTGCATATTAAAATTATATGTTTATGTAAGTCAAGTTATTATGTTGTACATCTTAAATTTATATAGTGCTATATGTATCTCAATAAACTGGAAAATATTTTATAAAATAAAATATTTTTAAAAGATTGATTTTCTTAAAATGTGAGAAACATTCTCCCATATGTTAGAGAATATGTAATTGATAAGAGGTTTATAGAAACTATTAAGCCAATATGTTTCACAGTGTTGGATTTATACTGACCCAAGAGTTCCACTTCCAGACCATCTTACTTACAATCGCAAATCTATCTTTTGACACTTCCATAACTCTTTCACACTTTCTTTATCTCCATAGTACATAACGCCATTTATTCATTAAATGTCATTATTTATTTTAATTGTTTGTTAACATCACTAGACATGGGGGCAGAGACTATTGTCTACTTTATTCATTGCCATCTGGACTCAAGAAGAGTGGCTAGCAACTGATAGTCAATAAAACTTGTTGAAAAAAATTACTTTCTGTGAATAAATTATTAGACAACATTTGAAAATTTGATCACAAATAAATTTAAGTAAAGTTTTCTTGACATTGTTTTTAATAGTGAAAATATAGAAATAATGTAACTAATAAAACAAGGTGTTAGTTACATAATATACGCATATATTACACAGACTAAAAGTGATAATTATGAATATATATTTTTGACATGGAAAAATGGGAATGATATATAATTAAGTCGACAAGGCAGTTTACCAAAGAGTATATTCAGCATGACTCATTTTTGGATAAATATATATTTTTCATGTAAAGTTAAATCTGCAATAATATACTGAGAAATATTAATTCTGGTTATCTCTAACATATAGAATTCACAAGTTGCTTCACTATTCACAGATGATTTTCAATGTTTCTACGATGACTTTTATATATAGTATGTGCTTTATAAGAATAATTTATTATAAAGCTATTTCTAATGAAAACATGTTGAACCTAATATAAACAGCCTATAGTGGTTAAAAGCCTATATCTTTAATTATTACAATGTAGTAAATTGACCAAACATCAAACAAACATTTGAAAATGAACAAAACACTTGTATATATTATGTTATGATACTAACTAGTAAATTCTTTATATAATCTACACTTGTACATTAGAGATGCAGATCTGATAGTATGAAAACTAGACTAGCTTTTAGCTCTCTAATGAGATATATTTATGTGCATTTTGTAGGAAAAAAACACTAAAATTAAAGTTTTTCTCTTTTACTTTTTTGGGGATCTGATAGAACAGAACTATTAAACCAAAATGTAACTTTTCATTTTGGTTAGTGTCTTGATTCTCATTGTTAGCTTCTTATATTAATATTTTTGATGCAATAGAAAAAATACAATCTCAAGAAAAGAAGACACTTCCATTTTTTATCAAGATCAAAAATGTATAACACCAACTTTTTTTAATAATGCCTAAAACACCAAACAAGAGACTTTAGGTATTCACAGAAAGTAGCTGGCATAATTATTTGGTTTATTCCCTACCTCAGTTTTAACGGTATATCCATCGCTGATGTTGCTGCAGTACTACAAACTAGTTTTTTAAAGAGCAGAAATCATACTATTCTTGTCAAAGTAGTCTCCTAATCCCTTGACATATATTTTTTTATTTTTTTATTGTAAAAAAAACATTTTTTAATTAGTTTCAGCTGTACAATACAGTGCAATAGTTATACTTTTTACCCCTCAACGTGACAACCCCCTTCCCCAATCTGCCACCACACTCCCCCCTCCATATCATACATATCTATTACAATTCCCTTGACTCCACTCCCACACTATACTCCACATCCCATGACTATATATATATATATATATATATATATATATATATATATATACACACACACATACATATATATACACATACATATATATATATTCGCTTATATATATTCATATATATATATATATATATATATATATATTCACTTATAGTTGACATACAATATTATACAACATCAGCTTCAGGTGTACATGCAGTGATCAAGCCTCTACCCATCCATGCAGTGGTCTCCCTAACAAGACATGTGACCATCTGATGCTCAACAAAATATGTACAACATTATTAATTATATTCCCCGAACTGTCTTTCATATCCCTGTGGCAATATTGTAGTTACCTATTTATGCTGTCTAACCCCTTCCCCGTCTCCCTCATCCCCTTCCCCTTCCAACTATCAACCATCAGTTTTTCCTCTATATCTCTGAGACTATTTCTCTTTACTTTGCTCATTCATTCAGTTTGTCACTCTGCTATAAAGAAGAATGAAATTGTACCATTTCCAACAATATGGATGGACCTAGAGACTATTATGTTAAGTGAAATAAGTCAGTCGGAGAAAGACAAGTACCATATGATCTCACTTATATGTAGAATTCCTTGATATATTTTAATAGAATAGGTAAAAAACAAAAACAAAAAACACTGTAAGACCAAGTAGTGATGCAAAGCCAGAACCTAATTTAGGGTATACCCTTTTCTCTAGTTAAGTAACATTTATTGTTATTTCATATTTTTAACCTGACTCATTTGATGGCACTCACAGACCTGATAGATGTATATCTTTAAAAATTTGTTTTAAATTTATTTCCAATTATAGTTGACATTCAATATTAGTATATATCAGTTACAGGTGTAGAGCATAGTGGTTAGACATTTATACACATAGAATTTACTAAGTGATCTCCCCAATTAGTCTACTATCACCTGGCACTATATATAGTTATTACAATATTATTGACTATATCCCCTATGCTGTACTTTATATTCCCTTGATTTTTTTTGCAACTGGCAATTTGTACTTCTTAATTCCTTCACCTTTTTCACCCAGCCCCCCAAGCGCCCTCTCATCCAGCAACCGTCAGTTTATTCTATTATAGATGAATAACTTAAAATATATGACAAGAACTACTGTCTTTAGATGGTGGTTGCAGTAACCACATATTACATATCCTCAGACCAACCCATAGAACCAGCAAGAAGGGCCTCTGCCTAAGGCCTGGTGCTTAGAGGCCCTGAACATTACAAACCCACAAAGATAAATGTGTTAAAAAGTGCATGGATGTTCTGGTCATTGGGATGCAGTGCTCAGTACTGGTACTACATGACTCATAACATTACAAATCCACTTTTATGACTAACACCATTTACCCCAGGGAAATATTTCACATCTCTTTCTCTATGTCCTCAAAAATAAAGAGTGACTCCATCCAAAGGCCATGAGGTTTGCAGTATGTGCTCCTGTCAGTGTTGGACAAGGCATATTTTAAAAAGAAGAAACAATTTGAGTAGTGGAAGTACTTAAGTAAAAGAAGAAACAAATTAACTATCAGATCCTTACTCTCAGGACAAATGCAATAAAGTCTCTCTTTTCCAGCTTTATTGAGGTACAACTGACAAATATTTTTTTATATTTAACATGTAAAATTGATGATTTGATATACATATACATTGTGAAATGATTAGCACAACAAAGCTAATTAACGTAGCCATCACCTCACGTAGTTACCATTTTGTTGTTTGTGTATGTGTGTGGTGAGAATGCTTAGGATTTACCCTCAGCAAATTTTAAGTTTACAATGCAATGTTGTTACCAATAATCACCATGCTGTACATTAGAACTACAGAACTTATGCGTATTCATCTTGCGTAATAAAAACCTTATACCCTTTGAACAACATCTTCTGATTTTGCCTACCTCCCTACCTATGACAACCAATTCTAATCTCTGCATCTATGAGTTTGACTATTTTAGATTCCACATATAAGTAAGATAATTTAGAATTTTTTTTCTGTGCCTTGCTTATTTCACTTCACATAATATCCTCCAGGTTGACCCATGTTATCACAAATGGCAGGATTTCCTTCTTTAAGGCTGAGTAATATTTCATTGTATATATGTATGCACCACAGTTTCTCTATTTTTTTCATTTGTTGGTGGATATTTAGGTTGTTTCCATATCTTAGCTACAGTGAATAATGCTGCAATGAATGTGGGAGTACAGCTAGCTCTTGAGGTATTGACTTCATTTCCTTTTTTTTTTTTTAAGATTTTTATTGGGGAATTGGGGGGGATGGGAACAGTG
>NW_017731707.1:97933-99826 GCF_001890085.2 Hipposideros armiger
CAGCTCCAGGTTGAGCTGTTGTTCAGCATCTTAGCTGTAGAGGGCAGTGTCACTGGCCCTCATATGTGGGATCTGAACCGGGGCCCTCTGGCGTCGCAAGCCAGTTCTTAACCATTGCGCCACTCGGCCGGCCCTGACTTCATTTCCTTTTGCCATATACTCAGAAGTGGGATTGCTAGATCATATGGTAGCTCTATCTTTAATTTTTTGAGGAATCTCAATACTATTTTCCATAACGGTTATACCAATTTACATTCCCATCAACAATGTAGACATGTTCCCTTTTCTCACCAACACTTATCTGTTGTTTTTTAGATACTAGCCATTCTAACAGGTATGCAGTGACATCTCATTGTGCTGTTGATTGCATTCCATTATGATTAGTGATGATGAGCACCTTTTTATATATTTGTTAGCCATTTGTATGTCTTCTTTTGAGAAATATCTATTCAGGTCCTTTGTCCTGTTTTTTGTTTGCTTGTTTGTTTGCAGATGTTTGATTTTTTTGCTATTGAATTGTAGAAGGTTTTCTTTGTGGTTTGCAATTATTTCTCCCATTCTGTAACTTTCCTGTTCACATTGCTGATTGTTTCCTTTGCTATGTAGAATCTCTTTAGTTTGATGTAGTCACACTAATTATTGCTTTTGTTGCCTGTGCTTTTGGTGTCATAGCCAAGAAATCATTGCCAAGACTAACACCAAGAGGCTTTTGTTCTATTTCCTTATAGTAGTTTTATGGTTTGGGGTCTTTATTTTTTTTTAAAGATTTTATTGGGGAATTGGGGTGAGGGGAACAGAGTTGGAGAATCAGGGAAGAGGAACAGACAGGTAGACAAATCGCTGTTTTGTTCTTCAGTCTAGTTGTGGAGGACGTCGCTTCACTGGCCCATGTTGGTATGATCATTGTGCTTTTCCCGGGGGAGGCCATCAGTCGCCGGTCATTGGTCAGCCGCTCACAGCAGCTCCTGGTAGCTCACACCAGCTACCAGCCACTCACGTAGTTCACGGCAGCCCAATGCAGCCCTCCTGCAGCCTACACCATTACCGGCAACTCACAGCAGCCGAGCTCCAGGTTGAGCGGTTGTTCATCATCTCAGCTGTAGAGGGCGAGCATCACTGGCCCTCAATGTGGGATCCAAACCACAGCCCTGCTGCTCAGAGCTGATGCTCCCACACGAGCTCTTAACCAGCTGAGCCACTTGGACTGACCAGGGCAGGGAGGGTCTTATATTTAAGTCGTTAAGTTGATTTTTGTATATGGTGAGAGATGAGGGTCCAATTTCATTCTTCTGTATGTGGCTGTCCAGTTTTCCCAAGACTATTTATTGAAGAGACTATCATTTCTCCACTGTCAAATACACCACAATAAAAGAAAGCTACCGACCAATTTCCTTGATGAGCATAGAGCAAAAATCATCAACAAAATACTAGGAAGCTGAATTCAAAAGCACCTTAAAAGGACTATATACAAAGACCTAGTATAAGTTCTTCCTGACATGCAAGGTTGATTCAATATATGCCAATCAATCAATGTTATACACTGCATTAACGGAGTGAAAGATTTAAAAAAAATATGATAATCTCAATAGATACAGAAAAAAATTTGATAATTCAAAATCCATTTACCGTATTTGCCGGCGTATAAGACGACTGGGCGTATAAGATGACCCCCTAACATTTCCACTCAAAATACAGAGTTTGTTACATACTCGCGGTATAAGACTACCCCCTCTTCCGCACACCTTCCACACACCAAATAAAAGGTAAAACAATATCAGATTTGATTTCAACATTTATATTTATATTCAAATGCTTATGACATGCAGGAAAACTGTCACAAGGCTGTATGTAATCAAACATATACATAAATCGCAATTCGCGATTTTGCGCTAT
>NW_017731707.1:99901-147747 GCF_001890085.2 Hipposideros armiger
TATGTGGAATGAAGTGGGCGGGCATCGGGAGGCCACTATGGCACGGGGCAAGCACTATGGGCAGTCTATCTGAAGTGTACCTGGCATATAAGACGACCCCCACTTGGAGGCATATTTTTCAGGGCCAAAAAATCGTCTTATACGCCGGCAAATACGGTATAATAAAAACTCTCAACAAAATAAGTATAGAAGAAACTTACCTCAACACAATAAAGGCCATATATAAAAATGTCCACAGCTAACATCACACACAATTTGAAACGTGAAAGCTTTCCCTAAAAGATCTGGCACAAGAAAAGGATGCCCACTCTCACTACTTCTTTACAACATAGTACTGGAAGTCCTACCCAGAACAATTAGATAAGACAGAGAAATAAAAGGCTTTCAAATTGAAACAAAAGAAGAAAAGTTATCTCTGACATGATTATACTCATATGTAATTAGAAAACCCTAAGCACTTAACAAAAAAGCTGTTTGAACTAATAAACAAATTCAGTCAATTTGCAGGATACAAATCAACATACAAAAATCAGTGGTGTTTCTATATGCTAACAACAAACTATCCAAAAAGGAAATTAAGAAAACAATCCCATTCACAATAGTATAAAGAATAAACTTAGCCAAAGAGGTGAAAGACTTGTACACTAAAAATTATAAAACATTGATGAAAGAACTTAAAGAGACAGATAAATGGAAAGACAGCCTGCAGGTCCCAGGAGATCTCATTCTGCATTTGCTCAAGAGTCAACCTATACCTAATCCTCAACTAATAGATCACTACAGTGGTTTGTTTACCTGCAGAAAAATGAGTGACTATAAGCTGGGTTGGCTGAAATAATACTTTGAATTCAAACTGATAAAGAACTCAAAGTGTTGCTTCAGCCAATCCAGTTTATAGTCACTCATTTTCATGGTATTCTATGAAAACTGAGTTATACCTAACACTCGTCAACTAGGTCACTTGTAAGAGGATTGTTACTTAACGGTACAACTTCAAAAAGCAAACTAACTAAAATAATGCAAACCTCATCTATAAATACATCTATGAACATCAATTAGTTTTTACTTTGTGTTTGTGTAGCAGAAAAAGAGGCACCATGTAAACTGCTGCATGTGGTCAAAGCTGATTCTTCCTCAGAAGATATGACTTCCACAAAATGATAAAATTCTGGAGGAAAAACATATATGATTTTTCTATTTTTTCCTTTTCAAAATGGATAATTCCATGATGCTAGATTATTCTAAAAATGTCCAGAGTTTATCACATTTCATAGACATACTTTCTAACAATTAGAATGGCAATATTTTAAGAGATAAAAAACAGAAGATATCTACTGTAATGTGCTTTGATTGTTGTGTCAATACTAAATATGATATATCCCTGCAATATTTAAATTTGGGATTTTGTTTTTAAGGAAAAAATATATAATAAATTTCATCCATTGTCTTCAAGTATATGAGTCATTCACAACTCTACAACACTAGTGCCAAATATATTAAGTTAAACTACTTAGAGAAGTGAAATCAGGAAGACTCATCCATGCTTATGTCAATATGCAGAAAATATTATGTCATATGTTGGTAAGACACAGTGTGGCCTGGTAAACTGCAGGGAAATGAGGCTTAGGCTTAGGTGGAAGGACAAGTGCTTGGAAATAGACCCCTGAACCACTGCTCGTGGCAGGGTAAGTTGTAGAGTAACTGAACCAGCTGTTTTACTGAAATAAAGTATAGCCTTTCATAGACTATGAAATAATAAAGGGTACCTCAGCAGTAGTTGTATTTCCTGGATAAGGAAAGAGATGACAACAGAAACTGAGTTCCAGGCTTGACTAAGAGAATATGGATGTTAATGGGACACTTAGTATTGCAAAGAGCACTTGGCCAGTAGACTGTGGAGAAAATTGCTTTTTCTAAGAAATTAAATGTTATTTAAAAAAATCACTAGACCAGATATTATTGCATACACATACATATGTATGGAAATATGTACAGGATTTAAACTCTAAAATTGCAGAGATTATGGTAGCCAGTATGAGTATTAAGGAAATATATACAAACACCCATGAATAAATACATATGCTGCAGGAATAACATTTTAAAAATATAAACCCTAGAGTTTCCACCCCTGTTATCCTCCCTACCATATACACTCTTCCCCAACTCATGTGACCAGTCATTCCGTGTTCCTTGGGGGAGGAATGACCCAGCAGAAAAACAATGAATTAATAAATATGGATAGAAATTATCTGTTTTATGTTCCACAGTAAACATTGGTAGAAATAACCCACATAAAGAAAAGCTCTTTGAAGTCCTCAATAGCTGTTAAGAGTGTAAAGCGTTTCTGTGATCAGAATAACAGTTAGAACCCTGTTGGTTTCACATCTCTCTGTAGATGAAATTGACGAAGGCCTGTTAGAGAACTTCCTTCAAAAACTATAAATTCATTAACATTTATATGTGTATAACAAACAATAAAATAGGTTCAGTGTACATGTGACATTTTAATTGTTATTTGGTTGGATTGAACATATTCAGACTCCAGACTAACTACTGCAAATCATTTAAAGACAGAATTACAGCTTAATCCAAGGATTTATTACTTAATTTACAAAAGTAAGCTTTAGGTCTCTACAGAACCGGAGAGGGATCTACTGTATTAAAAGAGGTAACGCTGTCTTTTATAGTATGACAGTGGCAGTGATTCTCTCTCACATGGCAGTGATTTCTTATATACTCTCAGGCTTTATTTCAGCTCATGATGCTAGAAAGTCTGTGAGTGAATAGCCTTTTTCTTTCTGAAGAAGCTATTTCAGATAAAGCTGCATCTGCACAATAAGGAGAGAAAAAGAAAGGTGTTTGGGGCTAGTACACACATTTATAGGTTTTAATGTCCATTCAGTAATATAATAATGACTACTTTTGGCTTCTGAACTGTTCACCTACAGTGCTGGACATGATCCCATTTTTGTTACATAATAAATGGTAAGCAGGGGGGGAAGAGTTGTCAAAGCGTAGCTGACCTAGTGAACACACATTTAAAAGAGCTGGGAAAGTAAACTATTGCACTCTAGTGCATGTTCTGTCAACTTGAGACAGAACACATCTATCATATCCCAACAATAATTCATCATAATATGGCTCCTTTCAGCCTCTGACCAGTAATTTGGACATGATCCTCCTCAGGGAGTGGAGCATTTGTAGATGAGGCTTCATATGATATTGATGGATCTGGTAAATTAGGTTTTGCCTTGTAGCTGTTGAGCAATTGAGCTGCTGAAATTCCCCGCCCTACCCCAGCAAGAGTTTTTGTGTGTACTTCATCACATGCAACTACCAGGATGAGAATACTGAAGCAATCCTATCAAAATTAAAGAGGGATGTGACACATGGTATTAGGGACTTTTTAAACACCTCCCAGCATGGATGAAAAAGGGTGCCATTTATTCATACTTCTTTCATAAAATATACCTACTAAATAATGGCAACATTCCCAGATCTAGGGATATTGCTCTAACTGTTTAATCCACAGACAGGACAAATAAGATAGGGCTAAAAGATTTATTGAGCACTTATTCTAGTCAGATATGGTGCCAAGTTTTATACATGCATTTTCTCATGTTATCCCCAAAACATCTTATAAGGGGTTACTGTCATCATCTGAATTTTATAGATGAGGAAATTGAGGTTCAAAAAGGTTAAATAAATTGTTCTAAATCACAAAGTTAGCAAATGAAGAGTCTGGGTTGTTCACTTTTCCAATTACAATCATTTCATAGATTAACCAACATGCATATTAATTCATTAGCTATATTATGACTTATGATATTTGTTTGAATTAGGGTCTCACATTCCTGGTAAGAACCATGAAATATGCTTGGCCAAGCTACATAAAATAAAACCATACACATTTAGATGGAAAGATTATTATCCGAAACTGATAGTCACAAAATATTTCTATGAAGGCAAAAATGATTTAAATGGCAATCTATTGTTAAAATGGTGAAAGAAATTCTACATATAATTTACTTATAGCTATCACAAATATAGCAATGATTCTATGGTTAATATGGATTATTGACAGTTTAAGAAAACAATTTATAATAATACAGGGAATTTTGTATCATGAAAGCAAAGCAAAGCAAACACAAACATAGACTAGATATATCTGGCTTTGCTGCCTATAAGATGTGTAAATTTTGGCAAGTTACTTAACCTCTTTGAGCCGGTTTCCTTATCAATAAAAGGAGGATCTTGGGAACTGAATGGCATGGCTGTTGTTAGAATTAGTGGTTGTGTACTAAGGCCATTGTGACATGGCGACTCTCCCACAATCCATATCCATCATATCATTCTTTAGAGTGAATTGTATTAAGATAATGTGTTTAATGTCTGGGGCTGAGCATTTATATGCAAGGGGGAAAAAAGCCAGACTTTTAATAAATTTGGGAACACTGAAATAGAAGACACAGGGTATGTGCTATCAAATGTTCTTTAGAATGGAGATGAAAGGGGTGAAGTCTGTTATCTGTACTTCTTACAACATTAATACCTAAAAGAAGAATGCTATCTACAATATGTATTTTTAGTGAAAAGAAGTTATATTAATGGGGAAAAAAAGAGACCATAAATAAGAAAGGGAAAAAAACTATCTTCTCAATTCTAGGCTTATGCTCCTGACTTTACTTTTCCCAATCCTCTACTACATTTTCTAGGCCTGTTCTACCAAGAAAGAGTTTTGGAAGCAGTGGCCCATAGAAGTATACTAAGAAACCTTGAATTCAAGGTTAGATAAGGAGGTTCCAGCCCTGTGTAGCGCTGTAATCCTATACAAATCAATGGCTTCTGAGATTATTTTTCTGTAAAATGAGCGTTAGACAATTTGCATGAATTCTACAGTCTCTACAAACTATGAAATCCAATAACTGCACACTGTTAATTTTAGTAACTATCACCAAACAAGTTTCAATAGGAGATAAGTGAAAGGTGGCTACTAAAACATTAAAAGAGTATTCCAGAATATGCCCCATAAACAAGTACATTATTTGGTATACAGAAATCAAACCCAACTTGTTCATAACCATGTTTAGGTAGTTTTAGAATAAACTAAAATAAACTCTTCTAGATTAAAAATAAAAGACAAAAGTATATATTGTTAGAGCACCTATACAAGTAAGTATAAGGTGTCATAAGCCAATGAAATTGGAATTTGAATATAGGTGATAGCTTATGAAATCAGCTTTGTCAGTCTATATCAATATGCTTAACGTATTTTACTATAAGACACTTAAGTTTAATTTATTTCAAATATTCTACAAATATTTGCTGAATACCTGAGTATGCTGAACACTGCTAACTACAAAAATAGCAATGATTGAATAGTTCACATTTTAATGGGGATAGATATTAATTACATAAAGTACAATAAGTACTGCAGAAGAAACATTAAAGCTGCAATGTGAAAATTTAACATAAAGTCTGATATAGATTGTGTGTTCAGAAAGGCTTTATTGGAGTAAAGGACTTTATATTTAAGTTGAGAACTGTGAATTAGAAGTCACAAAAACAAAAGGTAGAGGGAATAGGAAAGGGCTACATACTGTATGATTCCAACTATTTGACATTCTGGAAAAATCAAATGTCTAGAGACAGTAAAAAGATCAGTGGTTAACAGGATATAGGAGGGAGGGATAAATAGGGGGAGCACAGAGGATTTTTAGGGCAGTGAAACTATGCTGTAGGATACTCTAAGGGTAGGTACATGGGATTATACATTTGTCCGAACCCATAGATTGCACAACACCAGGAGTGAACCCTAATGTAAATTATCAACTCTGGGTGATAATGATGTATGAAATTAAGTTTATCAATTATAAAAAAAAAAGTACCAGTCTGGGTGGGAGATGTTGATAAGGAAGGTTATGTATGTGCAGGGGCAGAAGATCTATGGAAAATATCTGAACTTTCTGATTAGTTTTGTTGTGATCCTAAAATTGCTCCAAAAAATAAGGACTATTAAAAAGTAGAGGGAGGAAGATTCAAGACATGCAGGGTTGGCCGTAGTGCTTCTTCTAAATTCCACAACATTCTCACCTAGGAGCCTAAATTGATTACTTTAATCACTATCCCATCCCCTTAATAATGACTTCTCACCTCAGCATTCCATTAACACATATTAATATAATAATCAATGTTTTAGTTAAATTAACAAATAATATTTAAATAACACTTTAATAAGTCTATGAATTCCTAAATTTTCCAGCTGACCTTCAAACTTGTCCCCATCCTTATTCTAGTGAACTTGATAAGATTTGCATTCTAAGTCTGAACTCTTAGCTCTCCTTTCTTTACGTTCTCATTAATTCTCAGAGCACCAACTGCCACCTCTATGTCACAGCTCTCTACCACTCTGTAAAATGCTTCATAGCAGTTAATGCTCTTAATTTACATACATATATATGAAAAGAGAATAAATATTTCCCCATCTAAAACTGGTAATTTAAAGGTATCCTAAATTTGCCCAGCAAAGCACCACAACAACTCAAAATATCTCTATGTGAGAATATATAAAACATCATCCTTAGTTTCATGAAGCTCAAAACTTAAAGTTCTGGAAGAAAATTATGATTTCTCTTCTATCCTTTTGTTAAATGCCCTTTAAGTTTTCTGATGGTGAAGTGTCACTAAGTAATATTCACAGAAATGAGGAAAATGAGATACCCAAATATTCCTTGGCTTTTGGTTTATAAAACTCAGAGACCTAGAGTTTTAGATCTATTTCTGTTCTTCTATAGAAAACCCACCCTCAAATTTTGTTTACAAAACCAGAAAAGAAATAAAGCCACTTTAGGAATACAAAACAGTTGGCATTTTTTATGTACTTACTACAGGCCAGAAATTGTGAATGCCTTATGAATTAGATAAATTGCTATATCTGCTTTACAAATGAGAAAACTCAGGTGTAGAAAAGTTAACTAACCTGACCAAGATGATAAAGCTAGTATTAGAATTGGGATTCAAACTCAGTATTATTTTATTCCAAAGGCCTGAATTACAGCAGTTCCATTCCATCACCATCACCACAACAACCACCACCTCCAACATCACTACAACCATCACACTACCATCACCATTATCATCACTACAGTCACTACCACCATCACCACAACCATGACTACAACTACCACTCATCCCATCTTTTGCCTCAACCTGTGTCTCTGAAGAAGTCAGTTTCCAGAGCACAATTGGAGTAATGGTAGCAGTGGTAAGGTCAGGGTGATAAAATTCAAAATATATACCCTAAAACTACTGAATCAGAGTATTCCATAGTAGAAACTAAAAATATATATCTTAACACATTCCTGAGGCATTCTTACACTAAGTAAAATGAAAGGATCACTATAATATGCAATAGTGACTCAATTTATATGGGAGTATTTAAATTGTTAAAATACTTCCACAAATATTTTCAAGGCTACAAAAATATAGACATAAGGGTAAATGGAATAGTATTTTAAGTACAGATGCAGTTGTACACCCTTTTGTATTTTGGAAGAGTATGACCTAGTGTAATTTTCAAGCAAGTATATAGTAAGACTTCACTATAAAAAACAATTAGGTTTATAAGGAATAAACGATTCCTAAGGTACTGATCTATTTGCATAATTTAGGACAAAGAAAGTAATACAATATAAACTAACTTTCAAGATTTTGATTTGTTCCTGCAGTTAAGGCATGTTAATGAGAGAGCTTATTAGGTAAAATGGTATTACACTTTGACATGACATAGAAAAAACTTAGGTTAATAACTTTTTTTAAAAACCTTCCATTCCTTACATTTATTTGCATCATATAACTACATGCCAAACCAAGCATAACATGTGCATTTTGACACTATCATACTTCATACAAGGACATTTCAAGTGAAGAAAATTTGGAAAATGATGGCAAGTGTCTACATTTTACCATCCTCTCATTACTCTCCACAAGTCCCCAGACTAGCCATTTGAAACTAATTCATTAATTACCTAATGAATTGTGCACATATGCTCAAAAATACAAGGGCAAGATTATTCTCTGTAGCATGTTTTATTCAAAGGGGATAAAAAGTAAGAGCAACTTATTTGTCCTCAGTAGGGAATTGAAAAGGGTGGTGTATTCATACAACAGGATACTATCAGCAATTAAAAGTAATAAACAAAATCTATGTTTTAACATAGATACATCTCAGAAATAATTGAGGCAAAAAAGCTAGCTACCAAAAGTTAATACACAGTATGAATCAATTATGTAAAAAACTAGGAGGAAAATGTGGATAAGGCATCAAGGCAGCAGTCAAAACCAAAATAA
The DNA here is from genome assembly GCF_001890085.2 of Hipposideros armiger. Taxonomy (NCBI): domain Eukaryota; kingdom Metazoa; phylum Chordata; class Mammalia; order Chiroptera; family Hipposideridae; genus Hipposideros; species Hipposideros armiger. The sequence goes on from NW_017731707.1 coordinate 108,251, forward strand.
AGGAAGAGAGACACAGAGATAGATGCCATATTCTGGGAATAGGCAGCAGTGTTCCATAAGAAATTGTCAGGAAATGAGGCTGCAAAGACAGACAGTGTGGCCAGGCTGTGAAACATTCTGATGGCTGTGCTAAGGAATTCAGTCTTTACTATTTGGAAATGGAAAGCCAGTGAAGCGATTTAATAGGAGAATGAAATGATCAGACCTATGCCTTAGGAAGATAACTGTAGGTATCACATGATGAGGTTGGTAACAGAATTAGGAGCTTATTGCAATAATCCAGGTAAAAGATAATAAGTGACTCTCTCCCTGAGAATAGAAAACAATGGCATGAATTTAGGAGCAGTAGTAGAGATCAAATTCACAGGATTACAAATTCACAGAGTTGAAGGAGGAGAAAGGGAAACAAAGATGGAAGATGACATCAAGATTTCTACATTAAAATAATTAGTGGGGGTTTCTAGTCAAGAGAGTGGAGTAGGTAAACATTGTGCTTGCCTCCTGCCACAGCCACATCAGAAATACAACTAAACTACAGAACAACCATCACTGAGAATTGTCTGAAGTCTATCTAAATAGAAGTACTATAACTAAGGATTTATAGAAGAAGTCACCTCAAGACTGGCAGGAGAGATGGAAATATGAAAAGGGCTGGTCCCACACCCATATGCAGTAATGAAAAACGGGAGGGATATCTTGGCTGTGAGGTCCCCCTCGAGGAGTGAGGGGTCCCAGCTCCACCCAAGGCTCCCCAATCCAGGGTTCCAGTGCCAGGAAGAGAAGTGCCCACAACTTCTGGCTGTGAAAACAAGCAGAGGTTGTGGCTGACTGAGACAGAGGGGCCGGAGTCCCAGGTGTTCATGTTAAAGGGCCAGTGCACAGACTTAGTCACTGATGGACTTACTTGTTCTGTGTTTCAGTGCTAGGACAGCAGCTCAAAAGGCACCAGGGACAACAAGGAGGAACTGAATTGTCTGGGGAGTGAGAGCTGCAGGGGCAGCTATCTTCCAGACAGGAGTGCTAGCAGAACCCATTGTTCCTTTGTTAAACATTTCTACCACCTAGCCTTTAGGCGCCATATATGAGTCTCCATCAACCTAGTTAACACCCTTTGCCCCTCCCTGGTGATTCCCTGAGACACCACCCCACCCTATTTGTGTGCCCATGCAAACTGCTTCCAGTGGTTTTTCCATACAAATGGCCTGTCTTGGCTCATGCTGTGGACTTTTCTAAAATCTCTCAAAAGTTTACAAACTCCAAATAAGCAGCATCTGGCCTCAGTGTGCTCTGTCCCTCTTCCTAAGCAGATCCACACACAGCACTACCAGGAGCCAGCCTCAGATTGCAGTTTAGACTCTCCCAGGCACCTCCACACCCAGCATAAGTAGCAGCCATCTGCAGATCATTTTGTAGCTCATAGAGGGTGGCCCCAGGCAGAGGTTGAACTTGGTGTGCACCAGAGCCCCTCCCAAGAGGCCCCAGAAACAACACACATGGTATCTAGCTACATACCACACCAGAGCACCACCCAACCACCTCCACAAATGGCACAACCAAAGGGTAGACTCAGGAAGTGCCAGAGCCTTGTTAAGGCAAACCCTGCTCTGTAGAGTCAGCCTCTACACAACAGCTTCCCAACTGTAGTCATAGCCAGTCCTCACAACCAATCAGCCTGAGGATCAATCCTTTCCAGTGATGTGTCAATAGCAATCAAGGCTGAACTACAACAGGAGGGCACACACATACACAAGGGAAACACCTCATGTACCCAGCTCAGGAGACCTGGGCCTCACAGCACACCTGCTACATAAGGCCACTCTACTAAGACCAGAAGACATGGCAGTTCTACCTAATACATAAAACAAACACAGGGAGGAGGCCAAAGTGGGGAGGCAAAGAAACATGCCCCAAATGAAAAAGAGACAAAGCTCCAGAAAAAGAACTAAACAAAATGGAGATAAGCAATCTATTAGATGCAGAGTTCAAGAAACTGGTTATAAGGATGCTCATTGATCTCAGGGAGAACTTCAACAAAGAGATAGGAATAAAAATGGAGATAGAAAACATGAAAAAGAACCAGTCAGAAAGGAAGAATACAATAACTTAAATGAAAAACACATTAGAGGGAATCAACAGTAGATTAGATGTAGCAGAGGATCGAATCAGTGATTTGAAAGATGAGGTAGCAAAAAACTCCTAATCAGAACAGCAAAAAGAAAAAAGAATCAAAAGAAAAAAAATGAGGATAGTTTAAGGGGCCTCTGGGACAACATGAGGCCTGAGGCCTACCAATATTCGCATCATAGGGAACCAGAAGGAGAAAAGAGAGAGCAAGGAATTGAAAACCTAATTGAAGAATTAATGATGAAGAACTCCCCTAACCTGGCAAAGGAAACAAACATAAAAGTCCAAAAATCACAGAGAGTCCCAAACAAGACAAACCCAAAAAGTCCCACACCAAGACACATCATAATTAAAATGCCAAAGGTTAAAGACAAAGAGAGAATCTTAAAAGCAGCAAGAGAAAAGCAGTTAGTTACCTACAAGGGGGCTCCCATAAGACTGTAAGCTGATTTCTCAACAAAAAAATTTGCAGGCCAAAAGGGATTGGCAGAAAATATTCAAAGTAATGAAAAGCAAGATTATTATCAAAGCTTTATTTAGAATTGAAGGACAGATAAAGAGAGCTTTCCAGACAAGAAAAACCTAAAAGTGTTCCTCACCACCAAACCAGTGTTACAAGGAATCTTAGAGGGATTTCTTTAGGACAAAAAAACAAAATATATATATATATATATATATATATATATATATATATATATATATATATATATATTAAATATATAATATATTATATATTTATAATATATTTAATATATATATATTAAAGTGGTAATAACTTCCTATCTATCAACAATTACTTTCAATGTAAATGGATTAAATGCTCCAATCAAGACATAGGGTAGCTGAATCAATAACAAAACAAGACACATATGCTGCCTACAAGAGATTCACTTTGGTTGAAAGACACAGACTGAAAGTAAAAGGATGGAAAAATATATTCATGAAAATGGACACAAACAAATAAATCTGGAGTAGCAATACTTACACCAGACAAAATAAACTTTAAAATAAAGGCTATAACAGAGACAAAGAAATATTCAAAATCCCGCTTCTGGGTATTTATCTGAAGAAACCCAAAATGCTACTTCAAAGGGATATGTGTATCCATCCATATGTTCATTGCAGCATTATTTACAATAGCCAAGATATGGAATTAACTTACATGCCCATCAATAAATGAATAAAGAATTAGTACATATATACAATGGAATATTACTGAGCCATAAAAAAGAATGAAATCTTGCCATCTGCAACAACATGAATGGGCCTAGAGGGTATTATGCTAAATGAAACAAATCAGACAGAAAAAGACAGATACAATATGATTTTACTTATATGTGAAATCTAAAAAACAAAAACAAAAACAAAAAAAAAACAAATGAAATGAACTCATAGATACAGAGAATACTTTGAGGATTTCCAGATGGGAAGGGGTTTTGAGGGGTGGGTGATAAAGGGGAAGGAATTAAGAAATACAAATTGGTAGTCACAAAATAATCATGGGGATGTAAATTATAACCTAAGGAATATAAACAATAATATTGTAATAAGTATGTATGTTGTCAGATAAGTTATACAAATGTTTAATCATTATGTTATATGCCTGAAACTAATATAATATTGTATGTCAACTATAATTAAAAATTAAAAAATATATTATAAATAAAAAAAGAAACAATGATTGGGATTTGATGGGGGAAGCGGTGTTTGCATTATCAGCAAGTCTTTCAGGAGTAGATCTCAGAATACAGAAAGCATGTACCCAATCTCAATAAGAAATGGAGCATTATAAAAAATTAGATTAAATGTTATAAAACTGAAAATAAAATTACAGTACCTGAGAAGAGAACAGGATAGGACAGAACTCTGACAAATATCTGTAAATTGACATTTAAGCAGCAGGCAAGAAGGAGTTGACATCATGGAGGACAGAAAACATGATCTGAGAGGTGAAAGTAAACCAGGAGGAAGTCTTGATTCAGAAACAAAGGGAAAAAAAACAAAAACGTGTACTTGGCAAATAAAGAAGAGATTAGTTAAATGTATTTAAGGATCTTTCCTGATATTTTGATGGCTATCTAAGTAGATATTTAGTTAAGAATATATTTCACAAACTCTGACCTAACTAGTCAACAAAAAAAATATACTATATGTTCGTTCATAAATTGTTAAAGTTCACCAGGATGACTTAGGTTATGGTCTCATGTACAATGAATTAAAGTTAGGTTTATGTCTGAAGGAAGTAACTATAATACTTTTATTAAAGATATAATCTTGTAGAGTTAGATATGGGAGTATAGTTTAAAGAATAACAAAGAAGCAAGAAATATACTAATAAATATATTTAGTTTTGACTGATACCATCACTGATGCTTGTTTCAATTTTCATTGTAATTTTCTTTTGGAAGGCTAAGTCATTACATTCCTAATGAGGTTATAAATATTAAAAGAGTTATAGTAAAGCAACTCTACATGTGCAGTAGCCAAATTTAATAAATAAAAAATGGATTTATTCCCAACATGTATAGGGTATTTCATAGACAATTCCTATGAAAAAAAATATTTTTACTATTGTTATATTACTAAAAACTTAGAGGAACAAAATATCCTTTATAACATTAAAAAACCAAACCTAGCCAAGTAAAACAAACTTCATTAAACTGTTGGTAACACTTTTTAAATGAGTAATAAAGTTCTAATCTTAAGGATTCATTTATAAAAATTTTAAACATGTATTTATTAAAACAACACATATGTTTCACCTCTATGGTTTCTTACAGTGATTTTCTCAATAAAATCCCAGATGAGCAATATTGATTAATTATTAAGTAATTGTAAAATAAGCCTAAGTATATAATTACAATTAAATATATGTCCCAGCAGTTCTTGAAAGATTCAATAATTTTCATACAATTATTAAAAAGAAATTAAAGTGGTTAGTCATGATTTGCACATTTAGTTATTTTGCTCAAGTACTTAATTTAAATAATTCATTCACATGATGTACATAATATAGTATTTCTTGAAACAGAACTTTGGGACTGTTTCTTAATCGAAACAGCGCAACTAGAGAAAGCGTATAGGTAAAACAACGAGCTTGAGGCGACAAAGCATCCTTCTGCAGCAGATTGAGAGCTCACATTATGCTATTTTCTCTTCCTCTGATAAATTTATTCTTGACCTTGCCTATTATTACGTAGGAAACCACTGCTGAGAATTGCAGTTTACACCGCTATGAAACTTTAACATCATCTTCCCTTGTTACAAGTGATGTGATTTTTCTGTCATTACCAAGATATCTTAGATTGAGATACGAAGGCAGATGCTCTGACACCTTAGATAACCATATACTGCTTAAAGGACACAGGGGTAGTTTCAAAGGAGGGGAAAGCAGCTTCACAACAGGTCCCCTGTCATGTCATCAATTACAGACCTGTCACACTAATGACTGAGGAAATGCAGGGAGCAGTGACAATGGGAACATTCATCTTGTTCTTCTCTGGAAACGGTGCACCTGTATCCCACTGCACTCTGTCTTCCGCTGCCTCCCGCCTCCCTGACTTTTGTTCCCCGTGACAGCGAATGTGATCGTGAGAACGTGGCCTATCGATCATCCTCTCTTCCTGAAAGGCACCTTGACTGCAGTTAATGACTGTAATAAGACCAAACAATAGATACCACACCCCAAGCCCTTATATTCAGCTTCTGTGAAAATGGGCTCAATTGAGACAAAAAAAAAAAAGGTTCAGAAGATTGCGCTGGAAAGGCAAATATTTTTGTACCATTTCACTTAATTTGCTCCCCTAGTTCATGTCATATATATCTATCAACATTTAGATAGGAAATGTGACTAAAAAGCAATGGGACTGAATTTCTTACATGGACTATACAACAACAGCAGCATACGGTAACTCCATACTAGTGTGAAACGCTGACATAAGGGGAGCCATTCTGAAATAGAGCCAGAGCAGCCATTCCAGAGGAACTGCCTGTACGTGTTGCTCCTTCAATTTTTGAAATGTTTAAACTGAGCAAAAGAACCTTTGGGCTGAGCCAAATAAACACCGTCTTGCAAACAACAGTGTGCAAAGCTCACAGGAAAAGCAGACATTCGCCACAAGGACTGAGGCTCATGGGCTCTTTCTGAAGGTAGAGTCAGTAATCACACAGGGAGAGCTAAAGAGTAACTCAGTTTTTAACACCAATAGAAATTCCTGTTTTCTATTCATGCAATGATTTCCCTTCCTTCTTCACCTAAAAAACCCCTACCTTTACCCTGTAATTGGGGCACGTTTGAGTTTCTGCCTGAATCTGTGCCCCCAATTGCAATTCTGTAATCTCAAATAAATGCTTGCTGCCTCTCAGTTTGGCTTTTTATTTTTAGGTGAACACTATATACCTACAAACTTAGATATGCAGGCCTTGTATTTACCAGTAACACTTTTTATTTTGAACTGCATGTTACCAGTGCTCCCCAGCATTAAAGCAAAAAATGTTTTAAACAACAAAGAAATGTGAAAAAAGATATTCTTTATTACATTAGAAAAGGAAAATTCTATCCAGCAGCTATTGTTGTTGCTGCTACTACTACTAGTATCAGTGCTACTACTTCTATTGCCACTGCTGCTGCTGCGATAGCTACATGCCAGGCATTGATAGGCACATTCAATTATTTGGACTGCCACAAAAAATTAGAGCAGTAGGCTGTCATTCTCCATTGTACAGAGTAAGAAACTGAGTCTCAAAGAAGTGAAACTATTTGCACAGCTAGGAATTCAAAGTCTTCTCCTTATATCAACATTAGAAATACTAATTTATAATATATAAGATTTAATAAGGCATATCTCATTTTATTGCACTTCACTTTATTGCACTACACAGATATTGCATTTTTTTATAAAAAATTTTGTGACAACCCTACATCGAGCAAGTCTATCAGTACCATTTGTCCAACAGTATCTGTTCACTTTGTGTTTCTGTGTCACATTTTGATAATTCTCACAATATTTCAACATTTTCAGTATTCTTATATTTGTTATGGTGATCTGTGATCAGTGATCTTTGAGTTAACTATTGCAATTGTTTTGGGGGTGCCACAAATCGTGCCCATATAAGATGGAGAACTTAATTCATAAATGTGTGTGTTCTGACTAACTCCATTAACTGGATGTTCCTGCATCTCTCTTCCTCTTCTTGGGCCTCCCTATTCCCTGACATACGACCATATTGAAATTAGGCCAATTAATAACCTTACAATAGCCTCTAAGTGTTCAAGTGAGGGAAAGAGTCACACGTCTCTCACTTTAAATCAAAAGCTAGAAATGACTAAGCTTAGTGAGGAAGGTATGTCAAAAGCCAAGACAGGCCAAAAGCTAGGCCTCTTGCACCAAACTGTTAACCAGATTGTGAGTACAAAGAAAACGTTTCTTGAAGGAAACAAGATAATTAATGAAGGAGGCTACACTAACATCAGATTTTCAGTGCAGATGGAGCAGCCTTCTATCAGAAGACGATGCCATCTAGGATTTTCATAGCTAGAGAGAAGTCCATGCCTGGCTTCAAAGCATCAAATAGGTTGATTCTTGTTAGGAGCTAATGTACCTGGTGACTTTAAGTTGAAGCTAATGCTGATTTATCATTCCAAAAATCCTAGGGCTCTTAAGAATTATGCTAAATCTACTCTGCCTGTGCTCGATAAATGGAACAAGAAATGGAGGGTTAACAGCACATCTATTTACAACATGGTTTACTGAATATTTTAAACCCACTATTGAGACTACTTCTCAGAAAAAAAGATTCCTTTCAAAATACCACTGCTCATTGGCAATGCACCTACCTAGTCACCCAAGAGCTCTGATGGAGATGCAAGAGATTAATGTTGTTTTCATGCCTGCCAACACAACACCCATTCTGCAACCCATAGATTAAGGAGTCATTTCAACTTTCAAGCTTTATTATTTAAGAAATACATTTCCTACGGCTATAACTGCCATTGATAGTAACTCCTCTTTCTATGCCATAGATAGTTATTCTGATGGATCTGGGCAAAGTAAACTGAAAACCTTCTGGAAAGGATTCACCATTCTAGATGTCATTAGGAACATTATTATTCATGGGAAGAGGTCAAAATAACATTAACAGAAGTTTGGAAGAAGCTGATTCCAAACTTCATGGATGACTCTGAGCAAGGCATCAGTGGAGAAAGTAACTGCAGATGTGACGAAAATACCAAGAGAACTAGAATTAGAAGATGTTTGAATTGCTGCAGTCTCTTGACAAAATTTAAAGGACGAGGAGTTACTTCTTATGGAGGAGCAAAGCAAGTGGTTTCTTGAGATGGAATCTACTCCTGGTGAAGATGCTGTGAAGATTGTTGAAATGTCAACAAAAGATTTAGAATATTTTATAAACTTAGTTGATGAAGCAGTGGCAGTGTTTGAGGGGATTGACTTTGATTTTGAAAGAAGTTCTCCTGTGGGTAAAGTGCTATCGAACAGCTTCTCATGCTATAGAGGAATTGTTCCTGAAAGAAAATCAATTATGTGGCAAATGTCATTGTTGTCTTATTTTAAGGAATTGCCATAGTGCCTCATCCTTTAGCAAACACCACCCTGCACACTCAGCAGCCATCCACACTGAGGAAAGGTCCCATGCCAGCAAAAAGATTACGATACACTGAAGGCTCAAATGATGGTTAGCATTTTTAGTAATAAAGTATTTTTTCATTAAAGTATTTTTTAGACATAATGCTACTGCACACTTAATATACTATAGTATAATGTAAACATAAATTTTATATGCACTGAGAAACCAAAAAATATGTGTAACTCACTTTATTGATAGTCACTTTATTGCAGTGGTTTGGAACCAAACCAGCCTGTACAACCTGTTTCTAACAAGTTTCAATACAGTAAGGGGAGTAAGCAATAGAAAATATGTCCAGAAATCGCTATGACATAAGGTAATAATGTAACAAGAGTTTGAAGAGGGGTATAAAGATACAGTTGAAGGAAAGGGATTTTAGGGGTGGATTTCAGAAGAACATAACTGAGTTTATCTGAAGGAGGTCATTATGCATTTGAGCTACCTGGAGCAAGAAGAGAATTATCTTCTCTAGTTACAGGAAGGCATGTGATAATGGTGTGTGTAAGACACTGTAAAATTCATGTTAAAATCCACTGCAGGGTGGGGAAGGCAACTTGTTACTGGGTTTTCATGTGCTGGTGTTTAGATCCAGGCAATCACTGCCTTTTTAACTTCCCCAGTTACCTCTGTATTTGCAACAGTTTCCTAGCCTGAACCTGACAAACTTACACTGTGTACAATACATCTTCATGTCTGAGCAAAACTCACACTTGTGATGCTTTCCAAAACTGAGTGCATTAGAGTCTCAACGTTTATTGTAAGTAAGCCTGTAGGAAAAAAAACAACAACAAAAAAAACCCTGATGCATTCTATATAACAAGCAAACTCAAGTCACTTATATAGGAACGTTATAGGAAAAAATGTCATAGTTGATTGTACAAGTGTAGTAGGTATAAAAAAAAAATCAGCCTGAAAGGAATGCTAAAATTTACAACATTAAATGAAAAGGCAGGTATTTCACAACAAACATTTTAACATGTAGTCTTCTATAATGAATATTTATAGTTTCAGTCAACAGCCTTTGGGACTTTAAAAATAAATGATTCAATATTATTGGAAAGATCTTTGGCCTTCATAGCCAATAGATTTAAAGAAAAATGCAAATTTATGATAACTAGATAAAAAATAAACATGTATTTAACTTAAATATTTTTGTAATGATATATAAATATTCACTGATCTTTTCTTTGTCTAAACAGATGTAATGACTTGCTCAGAGCTTGTCTTAAAGCACCCTGAGTCTCCCATTCTTTCAAGTCTTCATTAAACTGTCAACTGAGGCTTGTAGCCTCTGGCTTCAGTTATATTTTCTACCAGAATTAAATTAAAGAATATGAGGATTTATATTGTTTTTCTTTCCACATTGGCAGGGTCCCATAACTAAGTATGAAAAGAATTAAAGTGCAGAAACATACATGATTATTCTAGCACATCCTATTTCTTTATTGCAGTGTATAAAACATATCCAGCATTTTGTAAAATATATACACACATATTTTAAAGTGTATATTTTTGTAATTGGTTTATATCATCTGAATGAAATTTCTCATTTGGTGTTTTGAATTTAAATGTCCATGAAAAGATGATTTAGTTCATCAGAACTTTAAAATGTCAGGTAGTTTATCACAAATTTACTCTAAATGTCCATAAAGACCTAACGTTGGTTTAAAGAGTTTAGCACAGTTTATGCACAGTGTAATGGTTCCTGACTAAATCCCTCAAGTCTAAAAAAGATATTCTTCTTGGAAGTTTTTGTGAATTGACTTGCCATTCACTGCTCTGATCTTCTCTAATGCTTATCAATTCATACTGTTTGTTTTGTTTTGTTTTGTTTTGTTTTGTTTTGTTTTGTTTAATGTTAACCCATTTCTTGCTAGGATAGGGCCTGTCCCGCTAACCAGATGGGAAGTTATTTGAGGACGAGTGCCTTACTTTTTCATATCCCCAGTTGTAGATAGTAACAAGTCATTCATATAACAGAGGTTCATAAGATGTTTGTTTGGTTTCTTTAACTTAAGATTTAATGATAATGCAAAAAGAGAAGAAAGAAGAGGAAGGGAAGGGGCAGAAGCAGGTATCTAGGAAATATATTATTACAGGAATATTGAAATTCAAAATGTGGTTCATAATATTCAGAACACGAGAGAGTAGAACTCTAGTTGGATATTTTGGAAAGCTGACATAACATAGCAGTAAATTGGTCAAAACAGACCAAACTGCTAATGCAGCAGTCATATGTTACTTGGGTATGTTTATTCCACATAATACTTCTCTGGAGCTCAAACTGAGTTTTTCCACTTTAAATAGGGCAGCATAATGAAAAGGATGGTTCTGAATGCTCTGCAATCAATCCCTTACACATGCCTAGAGCTCTACAATGAGTGAACACTCAATTTTCCCTAACTTCATATGATCAATTCTGTCCTTTTAACACAGTCTGCCTTCAGCCACAACACACTGTATTGCTATTGATGACATGATTTCCAGTTTTAAAGAGTTTAATCAAAGCAGGTGTTCATTCATCGTCATATTTAAAACATTTATTTTTTCCAATAATTTTGATCTAAGTCGTAAAATTCAAATGTTATATAAAACAAAATTCTCAACATATTAATGGTGACCATACAATTAGAGGAAACAGGATGCAATAAAAAGCATTAAATTAGAGAGAAGAAATCTTTAATTTTACCCTCAGCACTGCCACTCCATAATGAATTAAGGTAAAGTCACTCAAACTATTTGGACTTCAACTGTCCCAACTATTAATTGATAGAGCTGATGTGTACATCCTCCAAGGTTTCTATGAAGTCTATGATGACATGAATTAATTATATTTATAAGCCCAGGGGCAAATTGAAGGCCTGCCACCATCATGAAGGGTATGGGGCTCCACTGAGCTGGCGTAACCAAAGAAAAGTTTTCAAAACATCCTCTGTCCTCCCTAACATGAAGGAAGAGCTGCATATCTTGCCAGGCCTCTTTGGACTTTGGAACAACATAGTCCACATTGGATGTGCTGCTCTACACTGATGTGAACTCGTATCTCCTTGAGTGCCTGGAGAATAAAAGAGGCTTTCCAGCCACAGCCACAGCAGCATTTTCTCTTCTGCTCTGCTTTGCCTCTGTGTGTAGGTGTGTTTGTTTATGTTTGCCTTATGTAACCCCAGTTTCCATAAGCACCTCTTATGGGTTGCCTTCTTTGCATTATAGAGGCTGCAAACTGAAGACAACATTCAGGAAACTCCTTTCCAGCTGGGGTTCTGGATGGATATTGGGTCGCGACAAGTAAATGCACGCAGGTGGAATAGTAGGAATACTGAAGTGGAGGCCGTTATTCTGGGCTTAGCTCTCTCTCCTGGTAGACATAGTTAAGATGTGGAGTTTTCTGCTGCAGTACTCCAAGGTCCACTCAGTGGCTGTAAGCCTGTCGTTTATGGCGTTAGTGCAGTTTCCTACCAGGATTCCAGATGGCAGTTGCTCGTTTATGGATGTGGAGAGAAATGAGGTAGCAGTCTTGGCTTCCCTGCTGGAATGAATGTACCATGGTGCTCTGCAAGTTATCTCTGGAAGCCCAGCTTAGAATTGCCTCCACCAGTTTTTCTAATAGTTCTCTGTATTAAACTATTGTTTGCCAAACCAAATTGATTTCCTTTTCTACATTTAAACCTAGTATGATACACAAATACTTTAATGCTACTATGAATAAAATATAGAAAGCAGAGGAAGGAAGGAAGGAAGGAAGGAAGGAAGGAAGGAAGGAAGGAAGGAAGGAAGGAAAGAAGGAAGGAAGGAAGGAAGGAAGGAAAGAAGGAAGGAAGGGGGGGAGAGGAACGAGGAGGAGAGACGAGGACAGAAGGGAAAAGGGAGGGGAGATAGACTGTACTAGATTAAAAGGCAATAAAAATTTAGCCATGACTTGAGTACTGCTACTAACTCATTAATGTGACTGCCAAGTCACTTAAACTTTCCAGACCTTAGTGTCTCAACATAAAATGACAGCACTGAAAAATATATTCTCAAAGGTTTCCACAAATTCTAAAATTATATGCCTTGATAAATTAATTAAAGTTAAATCATGAGCTGTAATGCCACAGATTCTTGAATGTAAGGCAAATGACTTGTTTCCATTATAACCAGAACAAAAACCTGCATTTTAACATTCTCTGGTGACTTCTCTCATATCTTAGTAGTTCTATTACAAAGCAAGAACAGGCAGTGCTACTTTGAATAAAGAGATAATTACTCATATGAACAACTTTATGAATTAGATGGCTATTTCAATTTCAATCTTTAACAAATTTAGATTAGTAGTTTTCTAGATTTGGGTTTTTTTTTTCAAAATTAAAAGTATGAGGTAAAAAACATTTTCTTGAAAAGTCAGTGAAGTATTTTAGTCAATATGAATATTGTTCTAAATCAATACTAATGGACAGTTAGGCACTGTCAGCTCATAAACCATAAAATGCTCTTTGCAACTAAAGACTATAACTTACTTAGTAAAAATACTCTAAAGTAATTCTGAAATGGTTTGATGTATTGAACAGTTGAATAGTATGACATGGCATTTGCTGTTTTTTAATAACTACCATTTCCTTAGCAGATGATGCAGAACCAATTATAGCTATTATAACAATTTAATCATAAAAAAATGATGACTAGGTTGTACTAGCCTGACCAATTTTCTATAGTTTACAAAGCCAGATTTAATAGTTGTCTTTAAAACATTTGAGTGCATACCCATAAAAGATAGTGTTGCAGAGACTGTTAATTGGCTATAATATCCCAATTTTTGGCTGGGCCACTTATTTATGAATGTGAACATGTATCTGTAAGTACAGGCTATTAACAAGTAAAGAGAATTGTTATCTGGTTACAAAAGTAAATTTGAGGTAAATTTGGTAGCATTTCATTGAAAAGGAGAGGGGATACCCTTTCCTTTCCCTCCTTCTGATACATGGAACTTGGATGCCATGCCTGGAACAGCCCTCTTGAACCAGGAGGATGAACACCACAAGGCCAGGCTTGCTAAGTGCTAAGCTGGTTGAAGGACATTCCTGGTGATTTCAAAGAGCCTCTGTATGAGCCTTACACTATCTATTTTGCATGAGAAAGGAAAAAATTTTATAGTTATTTTGAATTTTCTTTTATTTGCAGCTGAGCCTAGTCTTAATCAACATCAGCATTTTTAAGATTAGTTCTCATTAAATTGTAGGTCTAAAATTTCTTAAAGAATCATGAAACCTCAATATATACACCATTAAATACTGTCCTTTAGGAAAAAAAACTACTCAACTGTTTCTTTAAATTTTTTGTAAATGTTATGATTTATGTATGAATATACTGGGAACAAAAATATCATAAATGGAAATGCTAAGTATTGCAGGAAGTATATGCCTCAACAAAAATATCCAAAGTTCATTTTAACCATACATATTTAACACATAATTTAGAACTCATATTTAAAATGAATTACTTTTTTTTCCTGTTTTCTAATTGGAACCACTATGAAATCATGCCAGTAATGAACATACAGAGTTAATTAACAACTGTACACTGAATTAAATATTTCTCTGCTAACATACAAAAGGCAAATTAAAGAAAGATTCACTTAGGAGGAATAAAGTCAACACACAAACATTTTGAAATGATTTACATTTAAGTACAATAGAATTCAAATTAAATATTTATTAATAGATTAGGTACAAATGAAAGTGTGTTAAAACTGTTGCCTACTAATGATTAAAAAAAAAAAACAAGTATAAGGTGTGATCAAAAACTACAGTGAATGTTTAAATTTAAAAAAATATATTATAGTAAAAGACACGTTGCAATTAATTCCCCTCACCATGCTCCCCCTCGCTTTGAATACACTTATCCCATCATTCTTGCCACTTTCTAAAGCAGTTCTGGAAGTCCTCTTTTGTGAGTGTCTTTAGTTGTGCTGTCATGGCTGCCTCAATGACCTGAATCATTCTGACTTTGGGAAAGAGCCAGAAGTCGCACGGTGCCAGATCCAGTGAATAAGATGGATCGGGACAAACCATAATGTTTTTATTTGGCAGAAATTGCCGTACCAGAAGTGATGTGTGACACAGGGCCTTTCCGTTGTGATCACAAAATACAGTGAACGCTGCTGCCGAGTGCCATCCAAAGGAAAGGCAGGGATCTTCAATATGGGAAGCAGCGCATCAAACCTTAGTCACAGTGTGTGACAAGTTTCAACTTGTTCAGTGCAGTCAGTCACATGTGAGCTACAGTTGAGAGAAGGTGTGTTTCAAAGTGTGCCGTAAATCATCCTCCATCATGACAATGCCCCATGTCACACATCACTTCTGGTAGATGGCAATTTCTGTCAAATAAAAACATTACGGTGTGTCCTCATCCACCTTATTCACCGGATCTGGCACCATGTGACTTCTGGCTCTTTCCCAAGGTCAAAATGACCATGAAAGGTAAACATTTTGAATCTATTCAGGACATCGAGGCAGCCACGACAGCACAACTAAAGACACTCATGAAAAAGGACTTCCAGAACTGCTTCAGAAAGTGGCAAGAATGATGGGGTATGATCGAAGTAAGGGGGAGTGTTTTGAAAGGGATTAATGGCTATGTGTCTTTTACTGTAACGTTTTTTATTTAAACATTCACTGTATTATTTGATCACACCTCATTAAATAATGTAATCAGCACTTAACCCTGTATCCAGACATCATACATACTTTTTTTCATAAGTCTAAAATTATCCTATCCAACAGATCCTATTATCACCCTCCTTTTAAAGATGAGGAATCCAGGGCTCGGTTCTCTAATTCTCTGGGTGAGTCAAGTGGGAGGGGCTGGAAGAGCCAGTGGAGCTCCTAGGTCTCTTATCAGAAAAGTTGAACTTCTAATGATTAGACTATGCTATCGACAAAGACCTCAAAAATAACAAGATATAATAGATATACTTTTCCCTTTATGCCTTCACCTCTAAGATCATCTTGCACTTAGCTAATGGATAGTAACTGTAATCACAACTATGATAGAAATTTGGCTTCACTGAATTTACCATAATAATATAAAGTTAATATAAAGTTTCAATGACTGTAAGAATTTGTAAAAAATCTATGATGTGTGATTTTGCTTAAATATATATTTGCATTACCCATTGTTAGTATGCTGGCATCTGCATTTCAATTCAAAGTGGTTCTTTTGTATTTGCCTATGCATACGTAGCAACATAGTGACTATTAGAATTGCATTTCCTGGAGAAATATATACCCAAAAAGAAACCCATTAGTGCTGATGGAAGTAAAAAGGAAGTGAAAGGTCTAAGATAATGATCAGCCTTAAGTAGAAAATACAAGTTTTAGAAAATACATAGAATGTTGAATTGAGCAGGAGCTCTGACCTCTGATGTAAAAAGGTTCATTTTATGTTCTATATAGAAACAAGAAAAGGAAATTTATTTAAATGTTTCAGGAAGTGTTCTAACCAGTGCAAAAGAAAGAACTTTTACGGGAGAAATTATATGCTGTGATGGGAATCAGTAAAGCTTGATTTTATAACCATTTTAGCTGCCCAGAATATAGTAAATTTTGTTTACTTAAATTAAGTATGACTCATGTCACTAGGTTCCCTAGATATTCATAAATTGGGATGCTAAGTTCAGGATTTAATTTTTGAACTCTCTATTTTTATGGACAATGATAGCATACATCATTTTCTCCTGTTTCTAGTGAATTGGAACTGACCATACAAGCAATTCAGCACTTTACAAAAGGCACGGCTATTTTTTAAATCAAATCAGAAGCCAGACCTTAACTAGTTATCTTCATTATAGAAAATCTACCTGTGTTCAAACAGCCTATATGAGAATTATTTAAAGAGATTTCTAGGTATGGCAGAGTTGCTCTAATATTATTTAATGTATTTGTTCTGTTTACACCCCTGTTTAATCTCTTTTGTGATAGAACAATACAATCACATAGTGATCTGCAGCACCATTACCAATTTGGTATTTGCAGTGTTGCTTGTACTGATACAATCAACTCTAATTTGAATCAAGCAAACTCAGTCAAGAGCCATTTGAATCAAATGCTACTGTTCTAAATGAGCACTGGTAATAAAACATTTGTTCATACAATGCTATAGAAAATTTTCAGGATCAAATCTCTAATATCTTTATAATGTAGATAGATACTTGTCTATTCTATGGATGTTTTTCTATAGGTTACTGTTAAATGCAGAAAGTTCATTTTACCACATTTCACAAATTATATAGGTCATAGTAAGTTCTCTACCAGGAATCCAAAAGATCTGTAACTTCAAAAAATGTGTCATTTATAAAAATAATGTGTCTAAGAGAGCCAAGATTAACAGCTCAAAAAATGAATGAATAATCCACCTCTATCATAACTCTGAATTGACAGATGGAATATATCTTGAGTATCCTTTATTTATGAAGAATTATCACACCATATTTGGCTTCTGTTTTTAAAATCTGAATTGAATATATTGAGTGTTGGTATTATTCTCCTATAATTTAATTATCAATAGATGTTCTGATAATATTTGGAGGTACTCTTTTATACTGTGAAAGCTTAGAATATTCTATGAGATGCTCTTTTTTCATTGTTGAGATTATATCAAAGTTTCTGTTACTATCTATTTTTTATAAATTTTAGATTTCTAATGCAAACTTCCATAAAACAGAAACAAAAAATTACAAAAAATTAGATCACAAAGACAACCATGTAACATTTCCAGCTTCCTACCGCTCCCTGGAATATTACTAAACTAATTCTCCAATACGTATGTACTTTACATAAGCACACAGAAGAATTCCACAAATAATAATATATTCTCATTTTATGACCCAGATATCCCTCCTTTACTTTTTCCTTTTTAATAGGAATATGTGTTTTAATAGTAGTAACTAACACTTACTATATGGTCAGCATGAGTCTAAGTACTTTAAGCATATTAACTCAGTGAACTAAGTTAGCAGAGTTTAGTTGCTAACTAGGTCAGCGAACCTTCACAACAAATATAAAGACAGCATGATTGTCTCTGTCATCATTATCATATGGGTAAACAGAGGCAAAGAACCCTTAAATAACTTGCCTAAAGTCATACAGGTATATGTAGTAAAATTCAGATTTGAATACTAGAATCATAGTTTGCATCCTTGGTGTTAACTGTTACTCTTAATTTTACAATAAAAAAAATAAAAACTCAATTATAAAAAGAGGAAACTGACAGTGGGCTGCAGTAGTGTGGACCATGGCAAACTGGAAAAAACATGATTCGTTGAAATGGGCAACTGCTAAGTAAATCCAGCCAACTGTTGTCATATAGAAATGTGTTGAGTAGAGATTTCATTTTTACCCTACTTACATGCTAATAAGTTCACCAGTTACTGTTTCATGATGTTGGCAAAAACAATGAGATTCCTGTGTCAGAGACAAAGAACTTTGTTACTCAAGCAAGACACAGCAAGCAGCAGCATGATCATCAACGTATCTGTGCCAGTTACATTTCCTTGTCACATTAGGAGGTAGCCTGGCCCAGATTTAACATGCATGGCTTCTAAATGATGCACGCATAACTATACAAAAGGAAGATACTCAGTCATTAAAGATCTCTATTTTATACTCCTATAATTGCATAAATTAAGTGACATTTTCCAGAGAGTCATGTCTTATAAATCAATATATTTCAGACTTATTTACAATTAGCAACCTTGACAGACCACGTACATCCTGCTATAAAAGCATTCCATAGCTGAAGACTGTCACTGAAAAATACCATTAGTGTGACTGCAAGATGTTATTAACATGTTTACAAGGATATTTGACCAGAAGAAATATCATATGTTCATGTTAATAGATGCAGAAAAAGCTTTTGACAAAATTCAATATCCATTTATGATAAAACTCTCAGGATACTAGAAATACACGGGAAAATCCTCAACTTGATAAAGAACATCTACAAAAAACCTACAGCTAACATCACACTTAATGGTAAGAAACTAGCTTTTTCCTTAACATCAGGAACAAGAGAGGGACGTCTGCTCACCCTCTTACTCAGTGTTGATCTGGAAGTTCTAGCTAATGCAATTAAAAAAAAAAAAGTAAATAAAGGAATACTGATTGGGAAGGAGGAAATACAGTTGTCTTTGTTAGAACACATATGATTCCTTATACATGAAATACCAAAGAATCAACAAAAAAAATCTTCTAAAACTAATAAACAATTAAATCGTAAGGTTGCAAGATACAAAATTTAAATAAAAAATCAATTGCTTTCTTACATCTGAGCAGTGAACAATTGAATTAGAAATTAAAAACACAATGCTATTTATATCAGCACCCCAAAATATAAAATACTGAGGTGTAAATGTAACAAATATGTGCAAGGTCTATACAAGGAAACTACAAAATTCTGATGAAAGAAATGAAAGCTGATAATGATAGATGGAGAAGTATTGCAAGTTAATGTATAGAAAGACTTAATATTATTAAGATGTTAAATATTCCAAAATGATCTATAGATTAAATGGATTTGCAATCAAAATCCTAGGAAGTTATTTTGTGGATATTGAAAAACTGAATCCTAAAATTTCTATGGAAAGGCAAGAGACCCAGAATAGCCCAGACAATATTGAAGAAAAACGAAGTCAGGAGACTTACGCTACCAGACTTTAAGACTAACTATTGGGTTGTCAGAAAAGTCATGACATATTTTTTCTATGTTTTTCGTTGCAAAAATGTGTCATGACTTTTCCGACAATCCAATATAATGCTACAGCAGTCAAGACAATGTGATATTGGTAAAATAACTAATAGATCAATGGAGTACAACAGAGAATCCAAAAATGGACCCATACAAATAAAAGTCTGCTGATCTTTGGCAAAGGAGCAAAGGCAATTCAATAGAGAAATGACAGTCTTTTCAACAAATAATACTGGAACAAGTAGACATCCACATGTAAAAATGAAAACAATAAATATAGAGAGACTCCTTACACCTTTTACAAAAACTAACTCAAAATGAATCATAGATGTCAATGTAAAACATAAAACTATACAACTTCTAGAAGATAATATAGGAGAAAAATCTTCGTGACCTTGCATTTGGCAATAATTTTAGACACAACGCCAACAGCACAATCCATGAGAAAAAATTGATATGCTGGACTTTATGATAATTAAAAACTTTGCTCTGTGAAAGATACTATTAGAAGAATGAAAACACAAACCATAAGCCAGGAGAAAATATTTGCAAAACATTCTCTAATAAAGGACTTGTATCCAAAATATGTAAAGAAACTCAATAATTCTTTAAAAATTACAAATGGACAAAAGATCTGAACAATCATATCACCAAAGAAGAGATACAGATGGAAAATAACTATATGAAAAGATGTTCAAAATTGTATATCAGGGAATTGCAAACTAAAGCAATGGAATACCACTACATACCTATTAGAATGGCTTAAATGGAAAACACTAACACCAAATGCTGGCAATACATTCATTGCTGGTGAAAACAAACAAACAAAAATGGTCCAGGCACTTTAGAACTCAGCCTGGCAGTTTCTTAAAAAGCCAAATACTATCTTATCTAATGATCCAGTAATCTCACCTCCTTTCACCCAAATGAGTTGAAATCTTATGTCCACACAAAAACCTACATACAAATGTTTATAGCAACTTGATTCATCCTTGCCAAAAGAAGTGCACAAGATGTCCTTCAATAGGTGGATGGATAAACTACTGAACATCTATACAATGGAGACGGAGTATTACACAGTGATAAAAAGAAATGAGCTATGAAAAGAAATGGAGGAATCTTATATGTGTATTATAAAGTGAAAGAAACCAGTCTGAAAAGCTGCACACCATAACTCCAGCTACCTGACATTCTTGAAAAGGCAACCTATAGAGACAGCAAAAAGGTTGGTAATTTCCAGGGGATCAGAGGAAGAGGAGAGATGAACAGGTGGAGCACAGGGCTTTTTTAAGGTAGTAAAACTTCTGTATGATACTATAACGGTGCATAGAAGACATTATGAATTTGTAAAAACCCACAGAACTGTGCAATGCAAAGAGTGATATAAACTATGGACTTTAGTTCATAATCATGCATCAATATTTGTTCATCAGTTATAACAAATGTACCACACGTGCAAGATTTTAAATAATGGCAGGAACTCTGTATGTGCAGGGGAAGAGTATATGGGAACTCTGTATTTCAGCAGAATTTTTCTGTAACCTTAACCAGCACTAAAAAAAAATAAAATCTATTTTTTATAAAAGGCAAGGAGAACGATCTGGGTGAGAGTGTGTAACATACACAACAAAGAATAGTATTAGGTCAAACCATATTAAATTGTCAATATTTAACCATTGTTGACCTACAAAATTTGTAATTTGATACGGTTCAACCTGAATTGTAGATGAGGTTAGGCACTGAGGGTTGTTGGAGGGAAAGAATGAAAGAAAAAGTGTGTTATTTATTTCGGGTAACAGCACTCAGTCCTCACAGGCATTCCTTACAAAATAAAAGTACACTGAGCGCTCTCATGTCATGGAAATCTTAAAACTATGACTGTTGGATTACTTAAATTTTCTTCTCCTTGCAAGATCTGTGTTTCCTCAAAGATGCTCTTTTCCTTTTCTTTTTCTTTTTTTTTTCTGTCTTCTATCTTTTTTTGCCTTTCTCATATCAAATACATTGGACTTAAATGTCATTGATCTTTGTGGCCGGTTCATATTCTTTTCCTACTCCTGAGGACACTAAAAGTTGATTGGAAGTTCTCTGGGCCTAGCTGGGGCTTGTCAACCTAACTGGTGTCCAGGATGATGTGGCTCAGCCATTTCATTAGCAAAGCTTGATGTGAGTACTTTTAAGATTCTTCTGTTTTTGCTTTTTCTTTAGTATTGACCTATAATACAGAAAAGAATCTTCCATTCTCCTGCCTAAAAGTTAGACTCCTGGGTGCCATCCTTCTAGAAGTAAACTGGGAGAAGAATGCTGGCAGTATCAATCTGCAGTGAATATTTATTCACTTACTCCCCTTCCCTTTTTTTGTACATCACTCCTCCCCTTTCAATTTTGGTACTAAATTTATTGGCTGGCAAATAATATTTTTGTTTCCTAGATTATTTTTAAATCATGTTAGTAAATCATTTTTTTAGTTAGCTAATGATCTTTTTCCCATTAGATGAAATATATCAGAATGGTAAATGCATTGCACTTAGTTTTATCAATTGATATTTACATTTTCTCTAATATTATCTCAAATGCCTAATTTTCCACACAGAAATTTTCATTTTTTCTCAAATTACATACTTAACATTTCAATATGCTTTCTAATGTAAGTCCAGAAGAAAGAGGAAAAATGAAAGTAAATGCATAGAATCTTAAGATTCCCAGCCTTTTCCTTCTACCTCCATGTGTGGAGTAGGTAAGGGATTTGGGGGTGATTTGGCTTCTTAAAAATTAGTAGTGACAAAGTCAAGACTAAAAAGGGATCTTTTGGGGCCAGCTGAGTGGCTCAGTTGGTTAAAAGCTTGCTCAACAATGTGAGCTCTGAGCAACGGTGTCGCTGGTTCGATTCTTGGCCAGAGCTCAGCTGCCAACAAGGTGGCAGGATGGCTCAGCTAAAATAAATAAATAAATAAATAAATAAATAAATAAATAAATAAGTAAATAGGATCTTTTGAATACACTATAACATGCATATCACATGTAAAAAAAGTTGATATATGTTCTGAAATTATTTTTTTACTAAACCACTATCTTTTTAATGATACACTTGTATTTTTTATCCCCCAGTCAGGCTGTCAAGAGCTACAGACTAATCCACTCATGTATTCTTCCCAGTACCAAGTTTAATTCTTTCTGTGCTATATTTGTTCAATGACAGAATAAAATTAGACAGCATATTAAAGAGCTGAATTAGGTAATGTTTCAGTAGCCTTCAAGTACCAAATTTTATGATCTAAAAGCAATCTTCATATGCTATGTACACAACCATTAGTCATTCAAGTTAGCAATCAACTACTCCTGGGTTCCACTTGTAACTTTTATTCAAATATTAGGATATAATCTGAGCAAATGTTCATTTAAAACCCAAATGAGGAAAATCTTTAATAAATGTCTAAAAGTTAGCTTAGCCAAAATATTG
This sequence comes from Hipposideros armiger, assembly GCF_001890085.2. Lineage (NCBI taxonomy): Eukaryota > Metazoa > Chordata > Mammalia > Chiroptera > Hipposideridae > Hipposideros > Hipposideros armiger. The sequence continues at coordinate 131,196 of NW_017731707.1, forward strand.
ACATTAAGCATTTTGAAAATCTGCTTGTTTATCTGCTATTTGTACCAAGTTATTAAGTAGATTATAGAAAATATTTGAAATTATAAATATCAAAGATCTTACATATAATTAAGTTCAATTAAAGCAAGTGCACATTAAGAAAATAAATGTATAAGTAGAAAAATGCTAGATTTCTAATAAAATAAACCAATTCAGAGTTCTTAAAAATGACAATGATGCCGAGGTTTTTAATAAGACAACATAAGGTCTTCTTTATATCTAATCGGTTTCAGATGGTTTAAAAATGAAGGTCACCTATGTCTCTGATCTTTCAGCAGTCAAAATTAATGAATATACAGAAATGAAAGTAGTAATTTTCTTATAGAATAGTGAAGAAAACAAGGATTTAATATTACAGGATAAACTGGCATCACATTTACTAATTCAGTAAATAATCGTTAACTCTTTATTATACAACAGAAAATGTAATCTAAGCTCTTTCTTTCACTCTGGACTGAGATCAGAAAAATGTGTATATGTTTTGTTTTTAGGGATTGGTAAAAAATAAATCATCAATGTTATTAACTCCTTTACTTCTATAGGAATAAAACATAACTTTAAAGCTTGGCTGCTCGTTTGTGCAGCACTGAGCACTATACTTTACTCTCAAATAGCTAAATAAATAGCTTTTACATGCAACTGAGTATGCTGCCTGATGTTGGTTTTACTTTCCTAGTCAATCCTTTGGTCACCACAAATGAAATGACACAAGATTGACAGCAAAGCATCTCAGGATGTAAAATAAATAACATAAAACTCTTTGTATTCATAAAAAGCTATATTCCCATTTTCCTTTCTATCATCAAGAAACTGACAAATATTTTAACAAAAAATAAAGCAGTATGTGTCACACATAGAAAAAGGTGTCATTTGAAATGGTCATTATATATGAAAAAGTACATTTAGGAGATTTACATCTCTCTCTCCTCTCTCTCAAATGTAAATGTTTATTATTACAAAGGGAAAATGTTGCAATAATTGATGGTAGTTGCAATACTTGCTATTTTACATATAAAAAGAATTAGTAATTTTCAAATAGAGAAGTAGTTTATATGAGTATTAAATGGTGCATTTGCTAGAAAAGTTTAGGAAAATTTTTATCTTATTTGGAACAAAAAATGAAAATATAATAATAATACAAGGCACAATAACAGACATTGAATGATAGCATAATTTAATTGTAGAAATGTTTGGAACACTAGCACTCATAATATTAAATAAAATAACCCTTAATAACCATGTTTAATTTTAATCATTTAATTCCATTTAAGACACAAATGCCTCAAAAGGAAGTCTTACTTGGGAATTCTTCAGTTTTCATGAAAGTACATTAAAAAATTCAGATTGTCAACTTTGACACCTTAAAATTTCACAAGGAGAGAAAACTCCAAAACCATGTATATCTTCTCTGTCCATAATTTCATTTATTTTGCAGAAAATAGTACCTATAAGTAAATTTTGTTTTCTTTTGTCTTATAATTGGAAATATTTTCTCTAAAATCTTCACTAATATTTTAGTGTTTGAGGGGGCTTAAACTAATTTTACACTTCAAGGATATTTAAATCAGTAAAACAGTCACTGAAGCAATAGCACTTTTTCTAGGCCAGGACTTTTTAAATATAGTTTCCAATATTTAGAAATACAAAATTAACACTTTACAAGGCGAATAATATCACCTTCTTTCCCAGTAAATTAGAGTAATTGATTTATTTTTACATTTTACTGACAACAGCTACTCAAAATACATTTCAGACTCACGATAATTAGGTTTGAGCTACCATAGCAGAGTCAATTATGAAGAAATTAATGTTTTTCAGTACATAAAATGAATCATCTTAAAAGATTTTAAAACCATTGATACAAAGCCAGAAGGTGGCCTATTCTAATCTTCAGGGTAAAAATATGAATCTATTTGGGCAAGTCAATAGGTACTCCTATTTATAGTAAAATCAAGGACCATTCTGATGTGTAATGATTATACAAACTGATATGCATTGTCTTCTCCAAAGTCTAACATTTTTAACCAATGTTGAGGAAACCAGTCATTTAATATCTCTTTCCATAAAATATCTGCTGAGCAGAGAACTCACTCTGAAGGAAGGGAGAATTTAGGGTACCCTAGCTTGTTTAAGCAACCCTGGTGGCACTAGTTTATACATGTGGCTATTAATTTATATGATCCCATTAATATTGCTTTCTTCCAACTTCTTCTAGAGCCAAGAAAAGAAAAGAAAAAAAGGTGCTACGGGGAAAAAAAAGAAAGATCAAAGCAAATAACATAACTTGGGATTCTGAAAAACTGAATGAAAGGATATATTCTATTGTAACTATACCCCCTCTTCCTCAAGAACAGAACTATTGAACATAAACATAAATAGGTCAATATCAATTGCCTCAGGAATGACTAGGTCAACATCAATGACAGCATCACTGAAGAGGAAACATTACTGCACAAAGTGCCAATATCCAGTCAGAATGTAATTGGTGCAGTAAAGGCTAAGGGAAGTAGACCCTGAACCTGGAGAGGCATCATCCTTGGAAGGAGGTGGAATCAGGAGAAGAGGGCCAGAGCATGTCCGTTTTGGCATTTGTCAGTAAGTGTTTTTGACTGTCAGCGATAACAGGAGACTCATCTCTGCCTTTCTTGGAGAATTAAATAGTTGGTATTTCAAACAATTTTACTGGGAATTCAAACCAAAACCTATTTTCCTTAGTACCTTTATTATTACTGATTCTCCTCTAACAGCGATTCTAATCCACAAACCTCAACTTATAAACACATGCTATGGCATGGTAAGCCAAAGTTTATATTTTAGGAGAATATTAAAAAAATAAAAAATGAGTTGTTCTGATGACCAGAGATCAGAATTTGGTAACTTTATAAAATATCGATTCTTTGGTTATAAACATGGTTATTTATCAAGAAGTTAAAATACTTCTTTGAACAAATAATGAAACTTCTAAACTGCAATCATAACAATGGAGTAGAAAAACACATAATTTTTATTTAAATCTTTCATAAGATCTTTCCTGCCTTCGTAGTGCAAACTTAAATTATGTCTTAGGCAAAGGCAGTTTTTAGTAATAAAAATAGTCATGGTTTAGATAACTTTTAGCATACTGAAACACACATAAATGAATATATTTCAATGTAACCCATTAAAATAACACTATTCAAGTTCAAAATACGTTAAATAGATAAGAACCTGGTTCCTTTCCACCCTCCCTATTTTGATATTGTTACATTCAAGTTACCACCCAACCCCATTGCAAAAGTCCTATATTTCACCTATTTTTTTACTATAGTACTCCGTTGTCTATGTAAAATATCATGTGTAACTATCCCAGTTTAAAAATATTTTTGATAGATAATTCCATAAATAAGTTCTGTGTTAAATCAAGTATACATATATAGGAAAGCAAATACTTAGTGCCTAAAGAGATTTGCAGTTATGGCAATTACATGGGCAGAGCTTGTTTTTTTGTTTGTTTTTCCTTGATAGCACTACCTCACATGTGATAGAAATTGTAATTCTCTGCTGTTTCTCTGAATTATTAGTAGCTAAAGGTATTCTTCTGGTAAAAAACAGTGATTCTTAAACTTTTATGGGGGGGAGAGAGGTTTACAGTTCCCTTTGAGTGTATTATGAAAACTATCCACAGAAAAATACACAAATGTACAAGCACACAATATTTTGCTTCTTTTAAAGAATTACAGACAACATTTTAATGATCCATAATATATAATCACCCAATGATCTTCCTAGGTTGAAACTAGTACTTAAGGCCCAGAAAGTCATTGCTATTCCAATATAATATCTCACAATATGATTAACCTGGAATCCTCTCAGCACATCATACAGCAGAGCCTACCTCTGATAGGCATTTCAAGGCCTAATACAATAGGATAAAATAGAATTGCCAGGACAAACCCTAACAGTCTTCCAAAGCTTAGTAAGAGAGGAAGTTCAGAGGATTATGCAGAGCTCTATAAGCAGAAACGAAGTGGGGAAATTAAACTCAGGTTGCGGTCCAGTCCGTGGAGAGTCAAAGACCTTTTTTGGGAATGGCAAATGACAGGTAGCTTTTAAGCATTCACTTTGGGGTTTTAAGTAACATGCCATGACCTTTACAATTGAAGTGCAAAGCTGATTTCTAAAAGAAAAGTTTAAATCACATTTCCAAAGGATATGAAATACTATCTCACAAACTTGAAAACTAAGGTATGAAACCAAACTTTGAAAAACAGAAGTGTAAGTCATATTTTAAGATAAATATATGTTTTTATAGCTACAACCAAATATTTTCTAAAGATAATAAGAGCATTTGGAAATGAACTTAGGAGTTAATTTTCATCTAAGAAAACTATACAATTTCAATAACCTTATCATTCTTTATTAGCAATTTATCCAAAGAAGGGGAAAATAATATTTAAAAATATTAAAAATTTAAAAACAGGGTTTGCTTAATTTATATTAGTATATAACAGTATACCTCTACTCAGAAATCTTTAGTGTCTACCTGCAGTTTATAGGAGGAAACGAAAACTCTGCATATTGTTTAACACACTTGTGATCTAATATTGTCTGCATGTCTCACGTCATACCATCCATTTTATATTTTTTGAAATTTTGACTTAATGACAGTTTCCCAAGCATATTGTATTCTATAGTGCCTCCTGGGGTTTGCATATATTGTTCTTTTTGCCTAGAACTTGCTCCTTGACTTGTCCAAATAGCAAATTCTCATTAATCTCTTATTTCCTATAAAATGCTTTCTGAGGATGTCTTGACTTCATTGGATTAATTTAGGAATTTCTTACCCCATGTATCTTGATACCTTTCACCTATTCCCAATACAATAATTATTTTATTACAAGTAAAATATTTATATATTTTCACCAGATTGCTACATATTTGAGAACAGATTTTTTTTATTTTCATATTGTCAGAGTCTAGACCAGACTGGGTTCATATTTATGAACTAGAAATAAATGACTATATGAAATAAAAGTAATAGTAACAATAGCTACAATTTATGGACCCAACTGTTTGGATCCAATAAATGCTTTTTTTGGTCCTTTTTTATACTACATTTGTAGTAGATTTTTAACCTTATATCTGTGTTATTAAATGCATGAAATGACATTTATACTGTTTTCTCTTAATTGAGAAACCTACCTTTTCTCTACAGCTCTGCCTTTACATTTTTCTTTTTAACTTTAAGTAGTGGAACACTTTTTCTAAGATAATTTTATGCAAATGTATATGTTAAGCACAGAAAATAGAGCCATGTTAGACAAAACAGTTTCTGGTGCTTGAGGTGACTGACGCCATCTTCAGAAGCAAGCTGCTCTCAATGACCTTCAGTTCTCCCCAGGAAGGGTGGGCCCATATCAACTGAAAGCAATGTTCTTACACAGATAAGTAGGTCATTAAATTGTTTACTGCTTTGGGATGCACAACTCTTAACAAGCACATACCACTTAACTACAAGCCACCTGTGTTCTGGAGGCTAGTTATTATATATCAAGAACTTATCCCCTTTCCAGTGCAGAGATGCACCGTCTTGCTGCCGCCCAAGACTGCTTCTGTCCATAAGTTCCCTTAATAAACCCTTTGTTTAATTCTGGAGTTTTCAGACTCTGTCTTCGTCCTCTCAGCCCCATCCTCCTTGAGAGGTCAGTTCCATTACACCTCAGGAAAATTTCCCAACAAGCTATTCCAGTAGAAGATGATAGTTGAGGGCTGGACACATATACTTGGCATCCTTTCATCTCTCGTAAGTGGCCCTTTGGAACCAACATAGACACTCTAATGCCCTACAAAATTTGTTTTCAATACCTCTGATCTTATGCCACCTTATTCCATTCTACTTACTGTCATGATTATCTGTAGGCAATTTTCTATATTAAAAAATAATCTAAATAGCAGTTCCTAAAGCAATCTTCTCAACTTCTATAATATCTATAAAGGCCCCCCAAACTTCAGAAACTTCTGATGATAATAAAAGCCTGATTTGTCAGAATCTGAGACAAAGCCAATTTGAGCTCAGCTGAGACTAACAATTGATATCTAACATATATTCTGTCAAGTATTAATGAACAAAATCAACAAAAGAAAAGATGATTTGGAGATATCTTTTCTCTCCTCAAATTTTATATCCTCCAGTTGAATTTCTGATTATGAGATTCTAATGCTAAATCCCTAAACTTCCCTTTTAATGTGCTTGTATTTTTTTTTAGAAATCTAGGGAACTGTTCTTTCATTACATTAATAATTAAAAGACAGCTAAACTCTAAAAAGCAAGAGTAAAACCTTAAAAGTATTCTACTAAGTAAAAGAAGTCAATCTGAAAAGGCTGTATGATTCTAATTATATGACATTATGGAAAAGGCAAAACTATGGAGACAATAAAATTATCAGTGGTTGCAACGTGTAGGAAGATGAATAAGCAGAGCACCAAGAGTTTTTAAGGCAGTGAAAATACTCCATATGATATTGTAAGGATGAATATATGTCATTATACTTTTGTCCAAACCCATAGAATGTGCAACATTTAGAATGAACCCTGAGGTAAACTATGGACTTTAGGTGGTTATGATGTGTCATGTAGGTTCATCCTCAGTAAAAAAATTAAAATGTACCATCCTGGTGAGTGATGTGGATAATGAGGGAGGCTATACATGTGGGAAGTCTCTGTACTTCCTTCACAATTTTGCTGTAAATCTAAAACTGCTTTGCAAAATGTCTTTAAAAAACAAGCAAGAATAGAATTAAAAGTTTTGTGGCTGGTGATAAAGATTATAATTATGTTTACAAAATATCTAACTAGTAATATGGCATGGAAAAAAAGTTAAAATCCATTAAAAATCAAACAAATGTTATTGAGTGCCTCGCATTACTACACACTGTCCTAAGAAGTAGAAATCAGTGAGAAAAACCAAAAAAAAAAAATTTAAATAAAAAACATCCTCATGAAGAACGTGCCAAAGATAGAGGAATAAGAACATGCAGGTATTGGGGGATAAGTATTCAAGGCACTAGAAACAACCAAGGCAGCATCTGTGAGGTGGGAATGTGCCACACAAGCTTGTACAGGAGACCAGTGTGGCTAAATTGAGCAAAATAGAGGCTATGTGGTAGAAAACAAGCACAGAGAAGAAAGAGTTGGTTAAAGAGTATTGTATGGGGACTAGGAGACTGTTACAATGACTTTATGTTTATTCTGAGAAAAATGGGAAACAATGGAGGTAGGTTTTTGGGTGGTGTTTTTTTTTTTTTTTTGGTTTTTTTTTTTTGAGCAAAGAAGTGATAGGACCTGTCTTACACTTTAACCAGTTCATTCTGGCTGCTGTGTTGAAAAATTAGATTGAAGTAGCACAGAAACATCAAAAATAAATAGGAGGCTATTGAAATAATCCAAGAGAGAGAATGTGGTTTAAAAGCGAGTGATGATAATGAGGTAGTGAGAAATGATTAGATTCTAAAAATATTTCAAAGGAGAAGCTGTTTTAGTAATCAAAGCTAGGTGGTAGGTTGGTCCTTAGTGGTAGCCGTAAACAAATTATTAACATATTTCATAGGGAGACCTAACAAGATATCCCTGTAAATAAAGGAGCTACATGTTGTGAATTAAAGAGAAGAAATAAAAACACTCTAAGGTTTCTGGCTTGAGCAATTAAGATTGTGATCCCAAGAATGAGAAAGACTATGAATCGAGAAGGTTTGGGTGGTAATGACTAGGAAGTTTCATAGATAGATCAGCAGTTTAGGAGAGTATTCTGGGCTAGAAATATAAATTTGAGAAGTGTTAGTATTTAGATGTAGAGAGTCATCAGTATTTAAAGCAATGAGGACTGGATGAGATCACCAAAGTAATGAGAGAGAGGATGTCTAAAAACGAAGCTCCTACATTTATAAGTCAAGGGAAGACAGGCCAACAAACCAGACTGAGAAAGAGAAGCCAGCAAGGTAGGAGGATAAGCAGAGGGAATGGTACTCAGGGAAGCCCAGTTCGGGGCAGTGAAAATGTTTCCAAAAAGGAAGGATCCAGTGTATTAAATGATGCTGATAAGAGAAATAAGCTGAGGAGATTCATCACAGGATTCATCACTGGACTCAGCAATAAATTTATCCAAGTCTCTGGTGAGCCATTTTTGTGAAGTACTTGGGAAAATCCTTGTAAGTGTCAGATTAAGAGAGAATAGGAAAGTGAGGAGGAGGAAGGTTGTGGAACAGGAAGTCCTGGACTTTCCTTTCCCCCACAGACACACCAATTCCACAGTAACATATGGATCAATTCCATTTGTGAGAAATCCAGAAACTAGTTGAGAGGTTACTGCACCCTTGGTGACTGCGAAACATATCAAAGCTGATAGGAAAAGTGGAGAGAGCTCCATGCCACGTCCCCATCCACGGCACAGCGCCATACAATCAGGAGGAAAGCCCCCAGCTCCCAACTGCTCCCTGAGGAGTGAAGGAGTTGTGTCACACATTCACTGTCCCAACTTCTCTGTGAGCTCCCTGAGAGACTGGCTTCTATCTCACCTGTCTAGTTGAGCTGAGAAGGCTCTTTCATATGCTAAAGCCCTGGGGATTACAGAGAACAAAACAGGTGTTACCATAGAACTACTGTGAGAATTCTAATGTGTTAGAACTAATTTACCACAGCTCCTCCCCTAGCTCAGCACAAAATGAGCAGGGAATGAATCCCAGCTCCCACCTTCTGTCTGAGGAAGGAATGAGAGGTACCACACATATGATGCTCCAACTTTTCTGGAAGATAACCAAAGAACTGGCTACTCTCTTGCCTGTCTTGGAATGCTAATGGGACCTGGCATACTCTAGTTGCCTAGGTGGCATTTAATCTAGCTAGTGTGCAGCTAATTGCCAGAGCCCTTGATCCCAGCTCAGTGCACAGTGAACAAGCTAAAAACCTCAAACCACAACTTATCCCTAGGGAGGGAAAGAGATAGTCAGAGCTTCTGCTGATTCAACTTCTCTGGGAGCTGCCCAAGTAACTGGAATCCGTCTCACTTATTTTTTTCTTTGTAATTAATTAATTAATTAATTAATTGGCATTATAATCCTAATTTATTTTGTAGATGAACTGTTTTTATATATATTTACATATATTTGTTTTTTGGGGTTTTTTTCTCCTATTTTTTAAAATTTTATTATTAGTTTCAGGTGTACAAAACAATGCAATAGTTATCCTTTTCACCCCTCAAAAAGGGAGAACCCCCCTCCTCCATGTACTACCCCCCCACCCCCCGATATCATACATATCTATTACAATTCCATTGACTCCACTCCCACACTCTACTTGGAGCACTGATGGCAACCAGCATACTCTAGATGCCAGAAGGCCACTAACAACAAAAAAGATCGGTTGGAGTAGCACTAAGGCTTGACTGGTGTCCAGAATCTCTGGTCAGGCTTATTGTGAAGGCATTCTCCTATACAAGGCCAATCATGAAGGCTGGGAGAGGTGGCTGTTCTGTTTAATGTGCAGACACCAACTCAGAGAGTCAAAGAAAATGAAGAAATGGAGAAATATGTTCCAAGCAGAGAACCAAGATAAATCTCTAGAAACTGACCCTAAGGAAATGGAGGTATATGATTTACATGTTATAGGATTTGAAATCATCATCATAAATATGTTCACAAAGGTCAGAAGAACAATGAATGAACAAAGTGAGGATTTAAACTAAGAGTACATATATATATATATATATATATATATATATATATATATATATTATATATATATATATTATATATATATAAAAGTACCAAACAGAAATCAGTCAGCTGAAGAACACAACAATTGAACTGAAAACTGTACTAGAGTATTTCAATATTAAAATAAGCAGAAGACAGGAATATATACTTAAAGGTAGATTACTAGAAATTATTCAGTCAGAGGAGCAAAAAAAAAAACCAGAATTAAAAAGAGTGAAGAAAGCTAATGAGGCTTATGAGACACCTTCATCTGGACCACACAGGCATTATGGGAGTTCCAGAATAAGGCGACAGAGGACCAGAAAAGTTATTCAAAGAAATAATGTCTGAAGTGTCCCAAACCTGGGGTGGGAAATGGAAATCAGATTGAGTAAGACCAAAAGATATCAGAAAAGATGAATAAAATTATATATATATATATATATATATATACCAAGACACATTATAATCAAATTGTCAAAAGTCAAACACAAAGAGAATTTTGAAAGCAATGAGAGAAAAGTGACTTGTCATGTACAAGGGAACCTTACAAAACTATCAGTGGATTTTCCAGCAGAAAAGAAACCTTGCAGCCAGAAGAGAGTGGGATGATATATTCAAAGTGCTTGAAGAAAAAACTGTTGATATTTTTGAGAAAAAAAATAGTGAAGTGGGAGAAACCAGCTTCCAGGTCCCCCAACAAAGATCAATGATTTGACAGTGACCCATGAACAAAAACAGCTCTGGGACATCTCTAGAGTCTTCTTAGGAAGTTTAGCAACACAGTGGAACAACAACAACAAAAAAAAAACTGTGAATAACTGCACAAGAAGACAATTTTGCCTGTATCATCCTATCCCCCAGATGAGATTGTTCAGGGCCAAAAAGGAACTTTCCAGCTAGAAAGAGTCCCACTTGCCAGAAAAAATGGGTGGGGTGACACAGGCTTCTCCAGCCTCTCCGAGCACTGCCGGAAGGTCCCACTTTGGTTTCACCCCACCCAGGCTGGCAAAGCTGAGATGTATAGAGCTGGCTAAAAACAAGGAAGAAAATCAGACGCTATTATTAGCTGATATACAGCAGGAGCAATTGCAGTTCACAGAGACCTACCCTACAGACAAACTCAGGAAATTTCAGTACCAATGAAGCCAGTGTCCCCCACAGCCGCCACATACCCCTGCAGGTTTTGCCAGCTTTCGCCCTACAGGTAAACATTTCACAACCTATATGTGCACAAAATCATCACATTGCACACCTTAAGTTTATACACGGTATACACCAATATCTCAATGAAGTAGAAAAACATATTAAAAATAAACTTATATTATTGCATTTTAATCCATTTCAGTAGAATTTGTTTTATTAGACAAGTGTATTTAAAATTTTATGTAATATTTAAATGAAGGATTTTTTAAACTTAAATTCATTGAAGTTTCCTTTATCCATTTAAAAAAATATTCTCATACAATAATTGTCCATTTTAAATACCAGGAAATAATGCAGAGCCTTGTCTAATACTTAAAAATGCATGTTTTGCTCAGACACTTACTTAACAAGAGAATGTGAATCAATCAATAAAACATAATGCTATTTTAGAAGAACATATACATATTCTTTTCACTGAGAACTAAGCCCATAAATAAATCTTTATTTCTAGATAAAGATTAGTGATTTAATCCTAGGAAGAAAGTCCTAGGATTATCCATTTTGTTAATTTATACAGTAAACAATTATTGATATACTACATGTGCCAGATTCTGTGGTTGAAACCCTAATCATATAAAATTAAATAAGCCGTTGCCCTCATAGAGCTCAGAATCTATTGGGAGTTCTTGATTAGAACCATAAATGAGCTTTTGTGGATTAATAAACCTTCTAAAATTGTATTCACAGTTTTTTGTTATAAGCGTACTTTCTTTTCCCCAGAAATTAAACAGCCTCTAGCTTTCATTGGATATATAAAAGGGTTCATGATAGTGAATCAGTAAATATCAACAACTAAAAGAAGCAAAAAAGACAAATGGATTAGCTTGTAATTAAAATATAATGGGCAAAGTAAAGATAATATTGCAATGACAACTCTGACCAAAAAAAAAAGAGAAAACTAATGCTGCCTATGAAACTCAAGAGAGAGTTCATAAAATTATGAAAATGGCAAGCAGATTTTACAAATGTAAGTGTGTAATTTTAGAGAGCTACAGTTATTAGAAATATTATTGTAAAGACCACCAGCACCGGACAATGTGGAATCCACTGTGGACATGAAACACTAAAAAACCTATAACCATCTCCATGTCATATACTTGTACATTTAAGTACTCTTCAAATAGAAACCAATATTACAGTCTTAAAACGTTACAAATTTCTAGAGTCATCTTTTCAGTTAAGAAAAATAAAATACAATGTTTAAGGCAAACATATTCTTAAGAGTCACAACTTAATATTAAACTTAACAGAGAAAGAGTAACATCAAAGAAAAATTAAGAGCAAGTTACTCGTGTAATAAAGGGGCCTAGTAATTTATCAGCCTATCAGCTTAAAAGTAACTGTTTCTTAAAGAAGGAAAATCACAAAAGAAAATTATTAGTCCATAAAAAGTTTTTAACTGTTAAAGGAAACAAATGGTGTTGGGAAGACCAAAAAAATTACACTCTGTCGTTCTCAACAGAAAAGTTACCTTGCAGTACAGTATACATAGGATACATATTAGTTTAAAATTGTATGCAATAATTTAATAACCATCATTATTAAACCCATAAATGTTTTCTCCGGACATGGAAAATAATTTTCCACAATCAATGATTATGAGGAAGTATAATTTTCAAAATCTTAATGAAAGAAAAAAGAAGAGCATCTTTAAATACTAGAAGGACTGGTGGCCATATCTTCTATGACAAGTGTATCACAATGAAAAAGATTAACATTAGATTTACTGCCATTTATTTTTGTGGACACCATTAAAATCCATTTTAAAAAGGAGGGGGGAAACATTCAGCTAAAGATTTAATATGATCAGACTATAAAAAGATATAATACCTAATTTATCAAGACTAATAGCTTACTGTTCAATACTTGCTTCAAGACCCTTCCTCATGTACCCAACAATACAAAGTAGATATGTCATAAACTTTCCCAAATTCTAACCAGTCCCTTATTTGAAAGACTTTGCCTTACATCACATTACACAGTCCAAATCCTAAAACATTATTAATATCCTCCATTGATTTCTACCTCTGAAACACTAAGATTGTCTAGCAGAGTCTCTCTTCCTGAAGTAAGTCTAATAAAATCATCTCTGCTTAATCAGTAAGCATTAGCAGTGATCTTTTGGGGGAATCCACAGCCAACAAGTAAAATAATAACTCATTAATTTTCTTTTATTTTTCTTTTTTCCTGATACTACATTATGAGTCTGCTTTGACAATGTTGAAATACTATTTAGATTACGACATATTAAGTAACTAGAAAAGCATATATTCGATAAAAATCAACTTGTCATTAACTAACCCAAAGAAGAACATTCATCGTGGTTTGCACTAAGCTTTAACTCATATTAATTGCCATCAGCCACTATAAAATATTCACTAGTAGGGTAGGAATGGGGAGTTATTTCATATGAAATGGGGAATTAAGGCCTATTGTGAACGTAATTTTTAAAACCCTGCAGGTCTATTTAAAGCTTCTTACAATCAGAAATTCCCATAGCTTCAAAGAGACTCATTTCTTATGAATCTAAACTACAGCATCTACATTTATTAAAAGAAAATAAAAGATCAATACTTGGTTTTATTGGATCCATAGGGCTTTCTTCAGAACCCTCTAATAAATTCATGATTTCAATAAATACTTGGAAATTTCAATTTGTGTATATAAACAAGTAAATACTTAAAGTTTCAGGGATGAAAAAAATTACATATATTAATGCTGTAAAGGTTATTTGTAGATAAATTGTTAAATAATTCTTAAATAATTATTTTTAAAAAGTCAGAATGTCTTCAAAAAAGGCTTCCTTAGCCAAATTACTTTGATTAGTGAGTAATATGAATAAGAAATATGACAAGGACTTTAATGTAGATATTTTCAATACTTTCTAAAAATTATTCTATTCTTGTGTTACTCATAAAAGAGAAATATCATTGACATACCTCATATGCTGCTGGACCAGGAGTAACCTCTTTGGAAATTTGAAAACGCTTCGATGTTTTAACAAATAAGGGTATTGAGCAACATTTCTGTAAAACAGGACTGTATGTTGCAGGCCCTAAAAGAAAACAGATACAAAAATAATAAAGTATATTTTAAAGTATTGATTTTTGTCACATGGATATTATTCTTAGATTTGTGCTCTTAAAATATAAATTTAGCATCAAACAGTCTTCAACCCATTCCTTTTAAATGTTTAAAATCATTTAGTTCAGGGTTTCAAAATATATGCATAAAATAGTGACATCTGTTTATCCAATGATTAAATATAATACAGAAGAAATCCCCCCTCCTCAAAAGAAAGAAAATAGTACCCCCTCAAGATACATACGCATCAGGAAGAAAGATACCCAACCCTTTTGTTTCCTAAATATTTACTCATATGTCCAGTGAAGAGGCAGTGACTGAGCTTCACTTGGAGATATGAACAAGATTTAAAGGAGCAGAAAGGTGGTTTAAGAGCATTATGGTCAGTATCCATGATAGAAGCCAAGGCGAAAAGATGGAATTTACATGGAACAATTGGAAGTAGTAAACAGGTTGGTTGAATGTAGCAGGGCCTAATAGTACATAAAGATTTTGTACTAGAGTCAATGGATTTCAAATTGTATTCTAAAATGTCCCAAAATTCCCCCAGAAGTGTCTAGGAAACAATGTATAGATAAAGCCCAAGTCGAGGCTTGAATGATTTTCAGTAAAAACAACTCTAGATTTTCTGTTTTCTTTGTGTTCCAAAGTTGTCTAGTAATTAAAAAATAATAATAAAGCAAAAAAAAAATCTTTTGAAAGCCAATTCCATAATCAGTGGGGAGCTCTTGAAGGTTTTAGACTAAAGGAGACACATGAAAAACGAGATAGTTTAAAAAATAAACTAGCAGTAATTTATAGGATGGAATGACTTGAAGATAGTCTGTTTCAGGGACACTAACAAGGAATTGACTAACATTGATAAGAGAAAGGAAGAACAATTCAGAATATTTTCTAAGACACTCAACAAACATTTAGTGCATATAGTGATTGGAAGAAGATAAAAATGAATAGTGGCTATGAAAAAGGTAGTACTGTGACAGAAATCAGGAAACACAGGACGATACCACTAGAGAGAAACAACATATATTTGAACCAGTTACATTAAAAAAATGGCAGGATACCCAAATGGAAATGTCCAGAGGACAACTGTACATAGGTAATGGAAGCTCATGAGAAAGCTGGTCTGGAGAAAAAGAATGGAGTTATTCACGCAGAGGCAATAGTTGAGGTTTCTCTAACTGAAAGTGCACAGAGAGAGAAAACTGAGGACAGAACCTTGGGCTGAATATAGAGAAGGAGGAAAAGAGTCAAAGACGGAAAGAACCTAGTGCATAGAATCTGACAAGTACAACACAATAGAGAGAAAACAGGAAGAGGTTATTTTCTTCTCCATTTACAAGTTTAGCAATACTTCTAAGTGTCTATCACATGCCGAGCTTTGTATTTCAAGAGTGTCAGAGGTTTAATATGAGGTGTGATCAACAAACACAGAAAATGTTTAAATTTTAAAAATATGTATTACAGTAAAAGACACATTGCCATTAATACCCCTCAAAATACTCCCCTTCATTTCAAACACACGTATACCACCATTCTTGCCACTTTCTGAAGCAGTTCTGGAAGCCCTCCTTCATGAGTGTCTGGTTGTGTCGTCGTGGCTGCCTCAATGTCCTGAATGGATTCAAAGCATTTACCTTTAATGGTCATTTTGACTTTGAGGAAGAGCCAGACGTCATGTGGTGTGAGATCCAGTGAATAAGGTGGATGAGGACACACCGTAATGTTTTATATGACAGAAATTGCCCTACCAGAAGCAATGTGTAACACAGAGCATTGTCATGATGAAGTAAGGACACTCACAAAAGAGGACTTCCAGGACTGCTTCAGAAAGTGGCAAGAACGATGGGATAAGTGTGTTTGAAGCAAGGGGGAGTATTTTGAGGGGGATTAATGGCAATGTGTCTTTTACTGTAATTTTCTTAAATTAAACATTCACCATATTTTTCGATCATACCTCATATATCAAGTATTTCAAGAGGAAACTTACAATGAGGTCACTGAAGAACACAGAGAATGTAACTTTGGAAGAGTTGTGATGGATGAAAATAAGAGGGCAGTAAACAGGCTGTGTGGGGAGAGGAAAAAAACTTTGAGCACAGAATACTGACAATGAACATGAACAGTGAAATAGTAAATATAAAGGTATCAATAAAATATAAAATCAATGCCTCAATCTCCTTAGTAAACACACAATCCAAAACCATCTACTTTGAAGAATGCTGATGTTCTAAAATCTAAAATACTTTGTAATTGATAGATTCATATAAAACACTTCTAAAGTTTTAGCTTCATTAACATAAGACAGTTCAAAATTTAAAATAAAAAAATGACATTTGGCTCTAGTTTAATCATTCTAATACCAATTCAATTAAAAGGCTAGAGGGCCGGCTGAGTGGTTCAGTTGGTTAAGAGCTCGCTCAAGAGTTTGAGCTCTGAGCAACAGTGGTTCAAGTCAGCCTGAGCTGAGCAGCCGCGGAGCTGCCAACAGGTGGCG